>NW_007248431.1:458695-516524 GCF_000164805.1 Carlito syrichta
GCCGTGGGGCCGTGTCCGCGCAGGGCGCCCCTGGGTCCTGCCAACGCGGCAGCGGCGTGCTGGGTGATGGGAGCTCACGGTCCCCTGCCGCGCCAGCGTCACGAGAGCAGGCGGGCCACGTGCGCAGGCGTGGGCGGGCGGGCCAGAGCAGCTCTTGTTGCGAGCCTCCCGATGGGCAGTGGACAGGGGCCCCTCGCGTCCGGGAAGTCTGGACCCTGTTGCTGCGGAGACCGAGGGGCTGATGCAACCTCAGTCCGCGACTACTGCCCCGGAGTCAGCTTATCGCAGGGGTCTGCTGAGATCCGGGCCGGGGCCGAGGCCATTAAGGAGGGTTGGACCTCAAGGGCGCTCCCCCAACGCGGCGTGCCCGGGGCACCCCAGCTACGCACCCGTGCTGCACCCCGGGTGGGCCTGGCGCTGGCTCCCCCGACTCGGGTGCGGCGCTCTTCCCCGGCAGGGCTGGGCCCCCTCGCCGTGGGGTGGGCTGGTGTTGCCCTCCTTGGCCGAAGCGCCCAGAGAGGACGGTGAGGGCGGGCTGCCAAGGTTCCCCACGGGCCGGCGCCCAGACCGTGGGAAGAGCCGCCGAGGTTGGGGCGCTGTGCACCTCATGGCTCCGGCTGGAAGAGGGGCAGACGGGTGTGCCCACGGGCCAAGGCCGTGGATCGGCCGAGAGTCCCTGGGGCGTGGGAGGCCGGGCACGAGGGAGCCCACGTAACGCCGGCTCCCCTTGCCCCGGCCCAGTGACTCCTTTCATGAGAAGTCTCTGAAACGTTATCTGCATTTACACCCGAACTTGCTCGCTTTGATCCTTGAAATGCGAATCAAAGATCATATTGTACCTTCCCCTGTCTGCGGGGATTTCAGCCGCCTGGGCCAAAAATAATAAAAGTGGCACCCAGCCAGTAAACGCCTCCTTGAAGTGGGAATGAGACTTGGATTTTTCGGTTGTATCTTTCCTAATTGACCTGATAATTTAAACTTCCTCCCTCAAGGGAGAGGGGGAGTTCCACAGATTGGGCTTACCTCAGGCTGCAGGCAGCTCCGCTCCACCGCCGGCGGAGAATGGGCAGAGCCTTGTGCAGAGACCGATCCAGCTGGGTCAGAAAAGACCTTTTTCAGACCAAATTGCCTCCCCGCCCCCGCCCCCCAGGGCCATATTGTGTGTATGCTAGTCACGTTCGGGTCAGCGGCAGACTACATATACATCCAGTAAGCTAAGGTTAATTCATCATCGAAGAAAAAAATACGTTTTTTTAGAAACTTAGTGTGACCTAAGTGTCCAATGTCTATACAGTATGGATGGTAATGTCCTAGGCCTTCACACTCACCACTCATACTGACTTACCCAGAGCAACTTCCAGTGGTGCAGGCTCCATTCATGTCAAGTTTCCTATCCAAGTGGACTGTTCTTTATCGTTTAGACCATATTTTTCCTGTCTCTTTTATGTTTGGACCCACAAATCCTTGCCATTGTGTTACAGTTGCCTACAGTATTCCATACAGTTACATGCTATACTGGTTTGTAGGCTAGGAGCCATAGGCTAGACCATACAGCCTAGCTGTGCAGTAGGCTGTGCTATCTAAGTGTGCACGCTCTGATGTTCACACAACAACCAAATCACCTAACGGCACAGAAAATAACCAGTTGTCGGCAAGGATATGACTGGAACCCCAGTGTATTGTTGGTGCAAATATAAAATGGTGCCGCAGCTGTGGAAAACATTTCAGAATATATCCTGGTCCTTGATAAACGTATCTTTTTTTATTGTAGTAAAATATATTTAACAGAATTTACCATTTCAGCCATTTTTAGGTGTACAATTCAGGGGCCTTAAGTACGTTTGTATTGTGTAACCATTACCACTATCTATTTCGAGAATTTCACCACCCCAGAAACTCTACTCATTAAACACAAACTCCTCTGTGCCTCCAGCCCCTGGCACCTGCCATCTACTTCTTGTCTCTGAATTTGAATACCCCAAGTACCTCATTAAAGCAGAGGTTATAGCCGGGCTCGGTTGGTCAGCCTGTAATCCCACGCTTTGGGAGGCTGAGGTGAGTGGATTGCCTGAGCCCGCGGGTTTGAGACCCGCCTGGGCAGCGAGACCTCATCTCTACAATAAATCAAAATGAGCCGGGTGTGGTATCGCGTGCCAGTAGTTCCAGCTACTCGGCAGGCTGAGGCGGAAGGATCACCGGAGCCCAGCAGGTCAAGGCTGCAGTGGCCGGGAGCGGTCACTGCACTCCAGTCTAGGTGACAGAGTGAGACTCCAACTCAAAAAACAAACAAACAAACAAAACAGAGGTTACATGACAAATAAAGGACATTATTTGTCCTTTTCTGACTGGCTTATTTCACTCAGCAAAATGTCCTCAAAGTTCATCCATGTTGTAGCATGTGTCAGAATTTCCTTATTTTTTAACGCTGAATAGTATTCCATTGTGTGTATCTGTTTGTCAGTGGACACAGGTTATTTCTACCTTTTGTCTACTGTGAGTATGCTGCTATGAACAGTAGTCACAAGTGTATGTGTTCCTGCTTTCAGTGCTCTTAGGTATATACTTAAAGAGTAAAATTGCCAAATCATATGGTAATCTTTTGTTTAACTTTAGAGATCACCAAACGGGCCAAGGACGCGTGGTTCAAGCCTGTAATCACAGCTCTTTGGGAGGCCGACGGGGAAAGGATTGGCTGAGCCCAGGGGTTTGAGACCAGCCTGGGAAACGCGGTGAGACCTCGTTTCTACAATTAAAAAAAAAAAAAACTAGCCAACCACAGTAGCCTACGCCTGTGGTTCCAGCTACTTGGAAGGCTGAAGCGGAAGAATTGCCTGAGCCCAGCAGGTCGAGACTGCAGTGGCCATAAGCGTGCTAACTGCACTCCAGCCTGGGTGATAGACTGAGACTCCCAACTCTAAAAAAAAACCCAAAATACAGAAAATCAGTTGAAAAAAGAAGAAGAAGAAATTACCAAACTGTTTTCCACAGCTGCTGCACCATTTTACATTCGTACCAACAGTACACTGGGTTCCAGTCTCTCCATATCCTTGCCAAAAGTTAGTTATTTTCTGTTTTGTTTTCTTTTTTGTAGCAGCCATCCTAATGGGTGTGAAGTGATATCTCACTGTGATTTGTATTTGCTTCCCTGATGCCTAGTGATGCCGAGCATCTTTTCCTGTTTATTGGCCATTTGTATATCTTCACTGGAAAAATGTCTATTCAACTCCAGTGCCCATTTTTTAATTGGGTTTTTGTTGTTGAATTGTTGGGATTTTCTATATATTCTGGATATTGATCCCTTATCAGGTATATGATTGTATTTCTCTCATTCTGTAGACTGCCTTTTCAATTTCTTGATAGCGTCCTTTGATATGCAGAAATTTTTAATTTTCATTAAGTCCAATTTGTCTATTTGTTGTTGTTCCCTGTACTTTGGGGGTTACATCAAAATTATTGCCAAATCCAGTGTTGTGAAGCTTTGGCCCTGTGTTTTCTTCTAAGAGTTGTATAACTTTCAGTCTTAAGGTCTTTCAGTCATTTAAGTATTTGATTCATTTTGAGTTAATTTTTGTATATAGCCTTAGGTAAGAGTTCAGCTTCATTCTTTTGCATGTTGATATCCAGCTGTCCTAGCACCTTTGTTGAAAAGACTGTCCTTTCTATCTGGCACCCTTGTGGAAGATCATTTGACCATATACGTGAGGTCTGTTACTGGGCTGTCTATTCTGTTCCATTGGTCTGTGTGTGTGTCTTTATGCCAGGACCTCAGAGCCTTAATGACTATAGCTTTGTAGTACATTTTGAAATCAGGAAATGCAAGGCCTCTAAGTTTATTCTTTTCCAAGGTTGTTTTGGCTATTAGGAGTCCCTTGAGATTCCATATGAATTTTAGGATAAGTTTTTCTAATTCTGAAAAAAACACCACTTAAATTTTAATAGGAATTTCTTTGGGTAGTTGGCATGCAGACAATATTAATCTTCCAATTCATAAACACGGGATGTCTTTCCACTGAAATTATTTCTTCTTTAATTTCTTTCTGCAATGTTTTGTAATTTTCAGTATACACGTTTTTCACCTCCTTGGTTAAGTTGATTGATATTTTATTCTTTTTTATATTATTTAAATGAAACTGTTCATTTCCTTCCCAAAATGTTTATTAGTACTATATGTAAAAATACAACTGATTTCTGTATTTTGGTTTTGTATTCTACAACTTTGTTTAATTTTTTATTAGCTCTAACAAGTGTTTTTGTAGAATTTTGAGCACTTTTTACATATAAGATTATATCACCTGTGAACAGAAATAATTTTACTTCTTCCTTTGCCTTTTATTTCCTTTTCTCGCCTAACTGCTCTGACCAGGACTTCCGGTACAACATGGAATAGAAGTGGCCAACACAGGCATCCTTGTCTTGTTCCTGATCTTAGAGGAAAGGTTTTTGGGTCTCACCACTGAATGTGAGGTTCGCTGAGGGCTTTTCACATATGAGCTTGGTCATATTGAGGCAGAATTCTTCTATTCCTAGTTTATGGAGCATTTTTATTATGAAAAGGTATTGTACTTTGTCAAGTGCTTTTTTTGTCTTCTTTATATTAACATAGTGTATTACATTAATTTCTATGTATATATATATTTTTTGAGTTGGAGTCTCACTGTCGCCCAGACTGGAGTGCAGTGGCATGCTCCCAGTCACCGCAGCCTCAACCTGCTGGGCTCCGGTGGTCCTTCCACCTCAGCCTTCCAAGTAGCTGGAACTACAGGTACGTGCTATCACGCCCAGCTATTTTTTAAATTTATTGTAGAGATGAGGTCTCGCCAAGTTGTCCAGGCGGGTCTTGAACCCACGGGCTCAAGCAATCCACTTACCTCAACCTCCCAAAGCGTGGGATTACAGGCTGAGCCACCGAGCCCGGCTTCTATGTATATTTTTTAAACTGATTTTAACTTCCATGTGGGCTGGCTCTTTCACAGACCCCAGTGCTGCCTTTTCACCCACACAGCGGGGTAAACTAACTTTGTAGAGAGCTCACCCAGTGCCTAGCACATGATGACAGGTTCTCATTGGATGATGAAAAGTATCAGCCCATTTCACAGATGGAGAAGCTGGGTACGGCATGCCTTGCCCAAGGAATGGTAAACTTGTGTAAAGTACTGGATGTAACTGTTTGAACTTGAAAACCCAGAGGCGGTAGTCACGGGGAAGGCATTCAAATGAGGACTTTGTTTCTGAGATATTTAGGGTTGAAGTACTAGGGGCCAGGAATAAGCAGGGACACACAGCACAGGAGGATAATGCCAGCTGCCCAAGGACTATCAGCCTCTTGAGCCCTTGTCTGTGCTCCTTGTGCTTGGATCTGCATGAGGAGCCTTTCCCAGAGCCAGCCAGTGGATGTCTGTGCCCAGAACCAGCAGTGGCAGGGTCTCTCTGTTCACCCAGACACCTTGTTGTCCCACCAGAAACGTTCCAGAAAATGGGAACTGAATCCTTCTCAGAGGTCCCAATGTCATCTTCCTGTCCTGCTGGTGGGGCTACAGCCTACATGTTGAGTATGGATATTTCAGAGACTTCCCATCTTAGTGAGCAGCTGGGCACCCAAGCCCAGTAGCACTAGTGTTGTCTTTATGGGTTTCCTTCCATTCTTTTTTTAAAATCTAGGTAAGATTTACTATAGTGGATGGCACAGATCTTTTTTTTTTAGTTGGAGTCTCACACTGTCGCCCAGACTGGAGTGCCGTGGCACACTTCTGGCCACCACAGCTTCGACCTGCTGGGCTCTGGCGATCCTTCCATCTCAGCCTTCCAAATAGCCAGAACTGCAGCCAGGGTGGGTCTCGAACCCTCAAACTCAGGCAATCCACTTGCTTCAGCCTCCCAAAGTACTGGGATTACATTACAGGCTGAGCCACCGAGCCCGGAGGCACAGATCTTAGTAACAAAGTTTCGTAAGCTTTGGACACATGGATCACTGCCACATACATGTAAGTGCAGAACATTCCACTCCCCAGCAAGTGCCCTTGGGCCCCATGCCTCACAGGTACTGCTGTGGTTTCTACCCCACAGCTTTATTTTGCTCATTCTTACAAATGGAGCCCTACAGCATAGACTCATGGGCATCTGGCTTTTATCAGTCAATATAGCATTTGTAGCATGCATCCATGCTGCAGTTGCATAGTTGCCTTTGTCCTGATTGCTGTGTGGTGTCCCATTACATGTTTTGTATGGCCATCCTTTCTTTTCTTTTTCTTTCTTTTTAATTTTTTTTAAGTCAGGGTCTCACTCTGTCACTATGTCACCAAGGTTGGAGTGCAGTGGAAAGATCAGGGCTCACCACAGCATCAACCTCCTGGGTTCAGGTGATCCTTCCACCCCAACCTCCCAAGTAGCATGCCACCTTGCTCAGCTAATTTTTTTGTTTTGTAGAGATGAGGTCTCACTGTGTTGCCTCGGCTGTTCTCGAGCTCCTGGCCTCAAGCATTTTTCCTGCCTCATCTTCCCAAAGTGATGGGATTACTGGAGTAAGCCACCACACCCAGCTGGCCATCCTTCTATTGGTGGACTTTCTGGTGGTTTCTGGTTTGGAGCTATTATGAATGAAGCTGCTATGAGCATTCTTGAGCAAGTTATTTCTGTGCATGTAGGGTTTCATCTCTTAGGGGTAAATATCTAGGAGTGGACTTGCTGGGTAGGTGCGTAAGAAACTGCCAGGAGTTTTCCACAGTGGCTGAAAATGTCTCTTACACATCCTCCAGCATTGTGTGAGAATTCCAGTTGCTCCACAGCTTCACCACTCTGTATGGTCAGTCTTTTAGATTTTCCTCATTCTGTTGGGAATGGAGTGGTCTCCCACTGTAGTTTTGATCTGCATTTCCCTGATAACCTAATGATGTCCATGATTTTATGTGGTTATCATCTTTTAGTAATTTGCAAGAGTTTTTTGGTAAACATTCTGAATAAAAATCTTTGTCAATATATATGTATTGCAAATACTTTTTCCTAATCTGTCACTTGTCTATTCATTTCTTGGTAATGTCTTTTAAAGAGCAGTTTTATATTTTGATGGCTAGTGCTTTTTGTTCCCTCAGAAACTTTGCTACCCCAATGTCATGAAGATCTCCTTCTGTGTTTATTTCTAGAAATTCATTTATTTCAGCTTCTCCATGCAGGTCTGCATTGTGTTTTGAATTGTTTTTGTGTATGATGTGACTGTGGGGTTGAGGTTCATTTTGCTCCTTGAGAACATCCCATTTTTCTAGCACCATTCATTAAAAAGACTCTCCTCTTCCCCACTGAATTGCCTTGACACTTTTGTTAAAATCCAGGTACCACATTTGTGTGGGTCTACTTTGGGACCCTCTGTTGTGTTCTATTGATCTTTGTCTATAGGACAAAGGCATACTGTACTGATAATTACTGCAGCTTTATAATGACACTTGAAACCAGATAGTCTTCCAATTCTGTTTTCCTTTTTCAAAATTGTTTTGGTTATTCTAGTTATTTTGCATTTCCATGTAAAATTTAGAATCAACTTGTCGATTTCTTTTAAAAAAATCAGCCTATCAATTTCTCATGGAGTTTTTATTGAGGTTATGTTGAATCTATAGATAAATTTGAGAACATCTTAACAATTATCTAGTCTTCCAATCCATGAACAGATTATATCTCTTCATTTATTTAGGCTTTCATTAATTTCTTTCAGGAATTTTTATAATTTTTAGTATACAGGTTAGGATATATTTTATTAAATCTGTCTCTACACATTTTATGTTTTTTGATGCTATTGTAAATGGTACCTTTTAATCATCACATGTTCTCACTCACGTGGAAGCTAAAAAAATTGATCTCATAGAAATAAAAAGTAGGATCAGAGGATACTAGAGGCTGGGAAAGGGTAGGAAAAAGGGAGGATGGGGAGAGATCTGTGAAAGGACCAAAATTACAGCTAAATAAGAGAATAAGTTGTAGTGGTCTCTAGCACTGTACGATGACTGCAGTCAACAATAATACATAGTTTCAAATAGCTAGAAGGAGTTGAATGTTTCCAACACAAAGAAACAAATATGAGAACTGATGATATGCTAGTTACCTTGATCTGATCACTATATTATAGGTATGTATCATTTAAATTTAGGTAAGATTTACTACAGTAGATGGCACAGATCTTAATAGCAGTTTCATGAGTTTTGGACACATGGATAACCGCCATATACAAGTAAGTGTAGAACATTCCACTTTCGATACATAGTGATGTAGACATCACTATGTACCCATGAATGTGTATAATTATTGTCGATTAAAATTTTTTTAAATTTCACTTTCCAGTTGTTCATTGCTAGTATATAAAAATAGAATTTATGTTTTTATCTTGAGCTTTTGCTAAATTCATTTGTTAGTTCTAGTAGTAGTTTTATAGATTCCTAGGATTTTCCAGTTATATAATCATATCTACAATTAAAGACAACCGAGCTTGCTTGCTTTCACATGTATATGCATATATGTGACATTTGCATGTGTGTCTATAATGTGTATATTGTATGTACACACATGTACTACAGATATGCAGGGGCTTTTTGTTTTTGCCTTGGCCAGGCAGGACCTTCAGTAACAGTTCAATGAAAACGCTTGAATAGCCAAACAATTTTGAAAAAGGAAAACAGAATTGGAGGACTTACACAATGACTTGTTCCTAATCTTGGGTGGAAAGTGTTTGGTCTTCCACCATTAAGTATGAAGTTAGCTGTAGATGTTTCTCCTAGAAGCCTTTTTATCAGGTTGAGGGAGTTTCCTTTAAGTTCTAGTTCACTGAGGGTTTTGTTTTTTCATGAATGGATGTTGAATGCAATCAACTGCTTTTTCTCTATTGACATGAACACAATATTTTTCTTTGTTATTCTGTTAATGTGACAAACTACATTGATTGAATGTTGAATGTAAAACCATATTGCATTCCTGGGATAAATCTGCTTGGCCATGATGAATTATTTGTATGGAGCACTCTAAGAGTTTATGCTATACATCTTTAATAGCCAGGTTCAGTATGCTCACATTTTGTTAAGAGCCTTTGCTTCTGTGTTCTTGGGGGATATCTGTTTGTAATTTTCTTTGCTTATAATGTCTTCATCTGGTTTTCATATCAGAGTATTGGTGGCATCATAAAATGAGTTTGGAAGTTTCTCCCCCCTCTATTTTATGAAAGCATTGGTGTAAGATTGGTATTATTTCATCCTTAAATGTTTGGCCGGATGCAGTGGCTCATGCCTGTAATCCCAGCACTTTGGGAGGCCAAGGCAGGAGGATCACTTGAAGACAAGAATTTGAGAGAAGCCTGGGTAAAAGAGTGAGACCGTCTCTGTTTAAAAAAAAAAATTATCCCAGTGTGGTGTCACATGCCTGTGGTCCCATCTACTCAGGAGGCTGAGGTGGGAGAGTCACTTGAGCCCAGGAGTTCAAGGCCTCAGTAAGCCAAGATTGTACCATTGTACTCTGGCCTGGGTGACAGAGCAAGACCCTGTCTCTTAAGAAAAAAATGAAATTAATCGATGAAACCATCTGAGCCTGGAGTTTACTTTCTAGGATAGTTTCTAATGAAGAATTGAATTATGTTAATAGATATAGGACTACTCATGTTTTCTACTTGTGTAAATCAAGGAATCTGTCCATTTTATCCATTTCAAGTTTGTTGAACTAAATTTGTTCATAATTATCCTTTTACTGCCTATAGTCTCTGTTACAAATGTTTCTTCTTTCATACCTGATACTGGTTACTTTGTTTTTTTACAACCAACATTTTTACCTTATTTTCTTCATAATTTGTTTTCTGTGTTATTGATTTCCCTTTTTTACTTCTATTTCCATTCTTGTATTTACTTTGGTTTAATTTGCACTTCTTTTTCTGGTTTCTTAAGGAAGTTGCTTAGGTAATGGACTGTCGTTATTGATTTTTATTGTTATGTCCCAGGATGTGGTCTGTTTGGTGGAAGTTCCACTGACTCTTGAAAAGAATCTGAGGAGGAAAACAATGTTGATGAATGGTGGTGGGAATCTGGCACAATTACTTTGGAAAAACTCTTTGGCATTCTTACACTGCTAAAGATATACCTACCTATGACCTAGCCAGTTCACTCCTAGATGTCTGTCCAAGAGAAATGAAAACATATATCCACACAAAGATGTATAACAAAGAGTTACACATTGTTATTCATTGCAGTCATTGGCAATAGCCAAAAACAACCCAAATATCTACCTGTAGGTGAGTGGATAAATAAAATTGGCATGTCTGTACAACAGTAGCTCACCAAGTGAGAGGAGCCAGCTACTGACCCAGCTACTGGCTTTTCAGATGTACCTCTTTGTATTTTATTTAGTGGTTGCTCTAAGAATTTATGCTATACATCTTTAATAGCTTGTAATGTATGAGAGTTAATATTGTACCACTTCTCATTAAGTGTAAAAACCTTGCACATGTATAATTCCATTTGAAACTATGTTTTCACTATTGTTGTCATACTTTTTTCAATAATATAATGCCAACCACACGTGGTTATAATTCCTGTTTTAAGTAATCTTCATCTTTTAAAGAAAATAAGAGAAGGGAAAAGGCAGCATTTTAAATTTACCTACATATTGACCACTGCTGGGACACTTCATTTCTGTCAGTCTGTTTCCACTTGATGCGATCTCCCTTCTGCCTGAAGACTTACTTCTTGCAGCAATTCTTACAGTGCAGGTCTGCCGGTGAGAAATAATCTCAGCTGTCTTTATCTGAGAATGTCTTTACTTCTCTCTGGTGTTGGAATAATATGTTTACAGCATGTAGATTTCTGGGTTGACTTTTTTTCCTTTCTGTCCACTCATTGTTTTCTCATGTGAAGTCAGACATATGTAATGTATCCTGGCTACTTTCAAGGTTTTGTCCTAATCTTAGGTTTTCAGGAGTTTGATTATGATATGCCTGGCTGTGTTTTCTTTAAGCTTATACTGCATGGGGCTTTGCTGAGATTCTTGAATCTGTAAGTTGATGCTTTTCACTAAATTCATGAAATTTTAAATCATTTTTATTTTTATTTTTTTCTGCACCATTCTGTCTCTTCTCTTTGTCTGACATTATGTTTGACTTTTTAATATTGTCTCTCAGGTGCCTTAGGCTCTGTTTTGTTATCGTTGTTTTGAATCTTATAACTTTCTATTCTTTTTATTGGAGAACTTTAAAAATATGTCAAGTTCATTGACCCTTTCTGCCATCACCAGTCTATTCTTAAGAACAGTTATATCTCATCTAGTTAATTATTCATTATTTTACTTTTCCATTCTAGAATTTTCATTTAGTTTTCTAGCATAGTTTCCATTTCTCTGTTGCAGTGTTCTCTTTACATTCATTTTTTTCCTTTGAGTACCATTTTTAGTACATAAACATATTCATAATAGCTGTGTTTAGATTTATTCTGACATCTGAATCATCTTGGGGCTAGTTTCTATTAACTGCTTTTGCTCTTGGTGAGAAATCACATTGTAATGTTGCCTTGAATGTCTAGTAATTTTAATTGCTTTCTGCACATTGTGAATGGCACTCTGTAGAGGTTCTAGATTCTGTTATCTTCTTTTGAAGAGTGTTGACTTTTGTTCTAGTAGGCCTTCCATTTTGAATTTTTGGAGGCTTGGTCTTACGTTTGTTAGAATGAATCTGTTGCAGTTTTGCCTTTAGTCTTCAGGCAAATCCTTTAGTCCTGGTACATAATTCTTTCTCCTAAGGCATGCTTTTTGTGGTTTCAATGGTTGGATTCCAGCTAGTTTCTAATCACTTTTGGTTGATCTTCAGTGCCTCAGGCAGTTGTCTTTTCTGTTTTGTCTAGAGTGGATCATTGTTATATGTGAAAAAGTTAGCCTTCTATAAGCTACTCAGTCATCACTCAAGCCAACACCTCTGTATGTTTCTTTTACAAGCACCAGTCCAGCTGTGCCTGCTTTGTGATTGGGATACACAGGGTGCCTGACAAATGCATGGAACAGGTGTGGTATCCTGCCCATCTTGCATGGTAGGAGGCTCTCATACATAAGAACCAGGAAAAGGTAAACTAAATGAGGTCATCTAAGCCACACCGTTCTTTTCACAGACTCATAGTGTGTGCAGAGCTCATGTCCTTGGTTCTTGCAGAACAGGGCACCATGGGTATTAAAAAATAGAAAAAATATGACTGGGTATAGTGACTCACACCTGTAATCCCAGAACTTTGGGAGGCTGAGGTGGGAGTTCAAGACCAGCCTGGGCAATATAGTGAGATCCCTGTCTCTACAAAAATTTAAAAATTTAGCCTCCCTGGCCACTTGGGAGGTGAAGCAGAAGGATCACTTGAGTCCAGGAGTTTGAGACTGCAATGAGTTATGACTAGGCCACTTTACTCCAGGCTGGATGACAGAGTGAGAAACCCTGTTTCTAGATTAAAGAAAAGGAAACATAACATAAAGCTTTCATGCCATGCTTGACAACCATACTTTAAGTACCTACTCTGTGCCAGGCTCCATGCTGGGGTCAAAGATGTAAAGTGAGGCTTTAGGGCAAGAGAGAAAGATATCCTTTGGGGTAAAAGAGAAAGTGTTTTGTGGGAACCCTGAGCAGGGCCCTCACCTTGCCAGCTATCAGGGAAGGCTTCCTGGAGGGAGACCCTGCACCACATCTCAGCCACTGAGGGAGGTTAGCCAGGGCAGAAGGGTAGAGCATAGCTCTGGGCTGAGGGACCAGCATAGGCACAAGCACAAAGGCCGGATGAGACCAGGGGCCAGAGAAAGTTCAAGGTGTAGTGAGAGGAGTGTCTCCACTCACTGAACGCCCCCATCGCAGCAGCCTGGACTTCATAACAGCCTCGGAGGGAGGGGTGGATCAGAGCTTGTCCGCCCTGGAGGCAGGGCTCATCCCCGCTGTGTGTGAGCCTCCTGGTGCAGCCTCCCGCCCCAACATACCTGAGCACCAGGGAGCTGGCAGGCACAGCACCTTCTGAGAGAATGAGGCAGTGGATGGAGACTGCCTTGCAAAGTGTGGGCTGATGTGAACCACGTGCTCCCTTTATTCACGGTCTCCCCCACAAGACTTTGAAAATCAAATACTCCCCGAGCTATGGAAACCCAACCACTGGCTGATTGTTAGGACTTTATTATGATAGTCACTCGGCCCAATTCCAGCTCCACGAGCGGAAACAATGAGCCATTGAGGCCTTGTGGCGGTCTCTCCTCCCATCCACCCTCTCCTACAGGCAGAGACCCGGTGAGGCCTTGGTGGAGAGGGCATAAGACCCTAGGCCCAGCCACACCATCGCACCCACGGGGCTCCTGGGGGGTCCAGGCCTCAGTCTCCTCACTCATCAGGCCAGAGGCCTGGAGAAAACAGATCCGGACGTTGCCATGTTCTCCTGACATCCTGTCCCCTGTTGTGACCTCACAGGTCAGGAGCTAATTGTATCTGCTTCAGGGAAACCTACGGGTGTGAAAATTCTTCAGCACGGCTGGAGACACACAAGGTGCCGCTAACTGTCCTCACCCTGCATGGCCTGGATACCTCACTCATTCAATTAGAGAGAAGGAGTCAGCTCCCACCCTGTGCTCATGCACATACCCAGAACCCAGAGCAAGCTAGCCCTGGAAGCCTGTGGGTCGGAGGCCAGCAGTCAGGGCAGGGAGCTGGGCCCAGCTGGCTCCAACCCCAGCTGTTGTGTAACGAGGTCACACAGTCTCTTGTTTAGGGTCCCACTTTATTCCCAAGCATTTGGTGTTATTTGATCATCCGTTATAAGCCAAAAAGATCCCGATTTTACTAGAAAACCACAAGGCCCTATCCCTGTCCCACGAAACTCTAGAGGCCAAGACCTTGCCAGGTTTGAGCTGGGCCTGCCTCACCCATGGTTCCTGCTGTTGCTGCTGGCTTTGAACTTCCTCCCTGGGAAGAAGCCACGGCAGGCCCAGCAAGGCGGCCAAGGGTCCGGCCATTTCCTAAACTCTCAAGGTTATCAGGGCTGGGTGTTCACTCCTGAGGGTGCCCAGTGCCTGCCCTGCCCCTAGTGGGCTCACAAAAGGCACACAGGAAGAAGTCCTCTTGCTGCCCACCAAGAAGTCCCAGTTTGCCCCCTCAGATGGCGCTGGGAAGGTTCTGGGAACCCTGGCTTGGGTTTCAGGATTAGAGTAACCTGAGCACCATAAACTGCATCAGGGCTAGGATTACACAGGCTTGGGTCTAAGATGCCTGGCGGGCCCTGCAGGCAGCCTCCTTACTGTCCTAACAGGCACAGGTGTTTGGCTGGGGACCAGAGTGCACAAGGCTCTCGGAACCCTCAGGTAGCAGGACCAAAAACTAGGGAACTTTTGAGGAGCTGGACCACGAGGACAAGGGATAGAAGAGTGGACAGCAGGAGTGAGAAGGGGTTGTTTGGGTGGTTCTTCAGGAAAGTGTGAAAGGCTTGGGACACCAGGCTGAGATCTGAAGGTTGTGGCTCTGACTGTTTCCAAGACCAAGCTCACTGGGATTGAGAAGCAACATCTGGAAAATGGGCCCAAAGTCTCATCTCTCCTCTTTCTAGAGTTTCCCGAAAGATCTGTCTTGGGTGTCAACAGCAGCAAGACCCAGCATATGGTGGACCTGGACCACAAGGCAGTGGGCCACGTACTGTGTGTGGACAGGTAGAGGCATCTGAGTCCTCATCTCCTGGTGCATGCAGACAGGCTTGGCTGCTATGCTCTGATTCTGAGAACCCATGGCACCAGCCCGAGCTGGATGCTGGTCACAGGCTGCGGGAGCTCAGGGTGCCAGCTGCACGTCCTGAGCCCTTGGCAAAACTTCACCCTGTCACTGTGTTTCTGGGAGCAGGATGTGATGGCACCAGCCATACCTGCAGGGCTTGGAGGTGGGCCCTGCAGCCTGTGGCTGCTGTGGGGCAACTCCAAGGAGAACCTGGGCATGGCGGCCTGGGTTCCCTATACCTCCACTGCCCCAGACCCGGGTCCTTCAGTCACCTCCATTTCCATTATCAGTCTCGGCATCTCTGGCCTGCTGAAGAATCTTCTGTCCAGCTGTTTCCCAAGCAGAGTGTTTTGGTCTATGGGTGGACAGCCCTTGCCCGCCTGCAGCTCCACCCTCATCAGCCCATCTGAGGGGCACCTGCAGCTCTCTCCCCAAAGTTGGCCCTGTGGGAGCTGGGTACCAGCCTGGGTAGGGAGCTGGGCAGAGCTAGGTCTGCACAGCACTGAGGGAGCCCCCAGCCTGCCTGGAAGACCCCAGAAGAGAAGCCCCTGGCATAGTGGTGCATCAGGGTGCCCCTTAGTTGGATGTGCAGAGGGGCATGGGAGATCCTGCCTGCCTGCCTTCTGCTCTGGATGGCAGCCGGGACACTGGCATACCTCCTTGCCTGGTACAGGAAGGACCTAAGGCAGCTCCTGGAGCTGTGCATGCCCGGCCAGAGAGCTCGGGTTAAGATGATGGCAGAGGAAGGGGAAACAAGGTGGGGCACAGACTGCCTGTCTGACTGTGGGCTTCCACTGGCCCTGATGAAGAGGGCCGGGAGGCATGAAGGAGCGAGGCAGAAGCAGGCCAGCCCAAAGACATCAGTGGCCCCTTCCTCAGCCTGTGGTACCTCTAGGGGGTCTTCTGTGTTGGTGGCCCCACTGGGACAGGCTTGGGGTTGCTGCCTGAGGCTCCACAAAAGCCCAGGGAGAAAGGTCTGGAAACCTCTCTAAGCAGTCAGTAAGCTTCCCATGCCAAATCTAGCAGGTGAGAGGCAGAGGCAGGGGTCAGGGCCCTAAGTGGGCAGACAGGGTCCCCAGTGGCGTGGGGGCCTCCAGTCCAGGCCCTGCTGGAACAGTCCTGCGTAGTGGGATGCTAGAGCTGTGGAAGGGGCAGCACCCCACCCACATTCTCTGCTCCACATTCTCTGCTCCAGTGTGGGTTGGGCACAGGTCCACAGCTCCCCAGGCCAGGCAAGAGTCCGCAGCCTGACTTTGGAGCCAGGAGGAGGCATCTGCTCTGAGGCTGGGGGCCACCCCCAGGAACAAGACCTGGCTCAGGTCTGTCTGGATGGAGTATCAGTTCAGACAGAGATGCTTCCTGATGGGGCTGTGTCTTCACAGAAATGTGCTCTGGCCTTGGTGGGCACTGAGCTTGGGCTTTGGCACCTGACGGGCCTGTGCCACCTGCCCTCGCCACCTAGTGCCCTCTGCTTGCCTCAGACAGGGACCCACTGCTGCTTTCCACTCACTCGGGTAGGGGATCTCTGTCCAGAGTCTGGCAAGACCAACTCATGTTGACCCTCTTGTGCCCCATGACCAGGACCAGGGGTGGGTGTCAGGAAGGAGGGTGGACAGATGAGCAGAGGCCAGGGCCCTCCTCCAGAATAGGGGTACCCAGGGACCCTGGAGGGAGGGGAAATGGCTCCCAGAGGGACACAGGGTGAAGGGAGCATCCTGGGACTGGGAGTGTGGGCAGCTCTGAGCTCAGGGAGGCAGGAACAGCCCCCATCTGCCACCCAGCAAAGACAGACACACTTCTCAAGATGTCACCGTAGGAGCCAGATGCCAACCTGTGTCCTCCCAGGGAGACATGAGTGTGGGGCAGTGACAACATGAGGAAGGAGCCAGAACCAGGTGTGTACAGGTGCCTGGAGCCCAAACAGGGTCTGGAGGGGTCTATGTGGCCTCATGGCCCCACCCTGACAAGTATACTTTCTAGCCACTTCTGGGTGTTCCTTGGGCAGGGTCCTGGGTGGCCTGAGCTTTGTACCTAATGGATGAGGGACAGGTGGGGCTCCAGGTCTGCCCCCTAGACCTGCTACACCTTGGGGAGGGGCTGGAGCCCAGGGGCCTGGCAGCAACTTGTGCTGCTACACCAGGCTGGGGCCTGTGGGCGGAGCCCAACCTCAGGACCGGGCTCAGGCAGTGGCAGCCCTGCCTGATGGCAGCTGCTTCTCACAGGGACAACTCCGCCTACAAAGCCAGCACAGGCAGACACAGAGGTCATGTCACAGCCAGGTAAGCCCAGCCAAGACACTGGCCTCCAAGGCTGCCGCTTAAAGCTGGGGGTCCCAGTGTCCTGTGGTTTGCTGGGGTAGAGGGCTGCAGTCTGAGCATCTCATCACCCATCCCTCATGAACCCATGACCCCCTGCTGCACCCCTGCCACCTGTCCCAGACCCCTCCTCAAAGCCCCCGCAGACCCTGGCCTCCCCTGTGGCACCCTAGAGCCTAGGATGTCCCTGTAGCTGCATGTCACCCCTTCTCTGTGAGTTGGCTTCCTAGGGGACCTTGGGACCTGCCCAATATCATGCCGGGGGCTGGGGCTGGGGCCCAGAGAGGGTGTGTACCCCGCCCCACTTCAGAGGGAGGGTAAGGCAGAGTGGAGTCTCTCTGCCGGAGTGGCGGTCCCCGCCCCTCCTCTCCCTCCCATGTCCTTGCGCAATCTGGAGCCACAGCTGAAGTGTGCACGACGTCGCCGGGGGTAATTGCAGGTTGCACAGAACAATCCGAGGAATTAAAATCATATTTTCATTGCACCATAAAAACATGCAAAGGCAGTGGGAAGGCGGCCCCGGGGCCAGGTGGAGAGCACCTGGCCTGTGGCGCTCCAGCCCCTCCCTGCACTCTCCAGGAGGAGGAACAGGGCAGGGGCGGGTCCAGAACAGGGCTGGGCGTACCCAGGGACACAGGGATAGAAACCACTGCCAGCCCACATACCCACCCTGCCCTGAGTGTGGCCCAAGAATCTAGGGAGCAGCCTGGGGACGCGATAGGTCAACACACACTGCCCTTCCCTTGCTCTGGGCCAGTGTCCCACCAACAGTGGGGTGTGGAACGCATCAGTGCCTGCTGATACAACACCTGGCCTTGAGGGCCCCGAGGGGGCTGCAGCCCAAAGCATGTAGTGACTGACTTTCAGTTGGAACATCCCCTGCTCATGAGCTGGGCCAAATACCTGCCCGCTGCCCACTCCCCTCTGCAGTGGGAACCCCAGGTTCTGCAGCCTCTGGGATGTGTGCAGCAGCTGCTTCAGTCCCTCCTAGGTGATGACGTAGGACAGGGGAATGGACCAGACAGCGTGGAGAGAACAGAGGCTACACACAGCAGGGGTGCTGGTGTAAAATGTGTTCTGGGAAGAGGGGCACGCAGGGCAAACCACCTGGCAAGCCGGAAGGGACATTGACTATGGGTGGCCCTCCTGGTCGGGTGGGCAGGGAGGCGAGAGGCTCTGCCTGAGAGCCACGTGCTGTATCCTGAGGGCCCCACAGCTGTACCCCTTCTGTCATCACAAAAGCAACATGGCCATTTCAGGGGCCATGTGGGGCTGCTCCCAGGGCTGAGGAATCCACAGCCTCCCACCAACCCTACCCACCCACAGCCCTGGAGGCAGGTGTTAGCTGACACCCCCAGTCCAGCACTCTGCCTCCAAGGCAGGGAAGGCCTCAGCAGCCCAGAGGGAGCTCTCTCCCCAGGATCCGTGTGGGAGGCGGGTGCGCGACCAGCCGTGCGTTAAATGGGACACGGCTGATCTGGAGCTGCACTTGGAGGCCCAGCCCAGCACTTGGCATCTTAATTGGGCGTCTGAGAGCTCCACACGCTTCACACTGCGAGGCTCTGTGGCCCATTGAGGTGCAAGGCATTCCTTTGTGGCTGACAAGCAGGGTCCCATCCAGTGCATGCCGGCAGACTAAGTGATGTTTTCTTAAGGAAGACACGCGATCAGCCGCCGCTAAAGCCCCAGCACAATGCCGGCCCTGCCCGCGGCTGTCAGCGTGGTGTCTCGGCAGTGACTGACAGGCGCTCCCAGCCCATCAAGCCTCAATGCACAGGATTAGCCTAACGTAGCCGACCAGCCAACTTGGAGGGCCACAATGGGAACTCCTGAGGTGACTGACATTCGGGGACAGAGCATCTACAGCCCTGCCAACTCCTGTGGAGCCACTGTGGGTGGGATGCTCTAGGACAAAGCCCATGGCAGTAGCCACCCCTCCTGGGCACCTGCCAGGCACTGGGCAACCCTCCTTGCATGAAGTGCCAAGAACTTCGCAGTGGTCTGGGCAGAGGGTCCCCAGGGCAAAGCTCAGTAGGTATCTTTAGGCCCCAGGCTGAGCTGCAGAGGGGGGTGGGGGCGCTGCCTCCTGCTCCACCCCAGACCGCAGGCTGCTCCCTAACTCCGTGGTTGTTGGGGACTCGTGCCCAGGGCTGCCATGGCCCCGCTTACCCCGGGCCACCCTTATGGCAGGTCTTGGAAGTCACTCAGGTTCTGCAAGGAGGCTGGGGGGCTGGCTAGACCACACAGCTCAGGCAATCCCGGGAGTGTGTCAAGGACTCTGCAGGCAGAGCAAGCTTCAGGAAAACCTCTTTATTTGCACTCCAGAAATGCCAGGGGCTCAGACGTGAGCAGCCCACATGGTGGGTTTCTGCCCAGGTCGTCATCATCTGGCATCAGCACCTGGGGCCACTGGCTCAGGCAGGAGGGTGGGGGGCAAGAGGTTTGGGCATGAGGGCTGAGAGCCCCTGCCGTCCCTGTGGGGCACACAGGTCGTCTGTCCAGCACGTGCTCCATGCCAACTTTCTCACGGGCTGTCCAGGGGTAAGGCGAGGCCCACTGGGCCCAGCCGCCAACAGTCCTGCCAACAAAGGGAGAGGTCAGCACAGGCAGCCATACAAAGAGACCTTCTAGATGGTGAGGAGCGAGTCCCCATACAGTGCCCCCGCTCCTGGCTGCTGTGCCACAGGGAGCAGCGTAGTACTACCAAAATATTTTGAAATGATAAAAATGTGTAGTAAGCTCTTAACAAAACAGCTCTGACAGGTGTAAAATTCTGTTAAGGGTTTTCTCAGGGCATTCTTTGTCTGGAGAGGGCCATTGGTGTACAGGGTGCCTGAGTGCTCAGAGGGGCCGCCCCAGGATACCTCAGTGCCCCAGGGCCTCTAGAGCCTGCCCGCAGGCATCTGGAGGGAGCCATGACTCCATCAACAATCTCCAGCTCAGCCTGGAGAAAGGGGCCCCAAGGTACCCCAGTCTAGGAGAAGCCAATAGCTGGGGGCTCCATGGTAGGCTGGACCACAAAGGCCTGAGGGCACCCTGCCTCAGGGACCCAGTCTGGGCAAGGCTCAGGGATGCTCTGTCAGACTGAGAGACGGGGTGGCTCTGGCCATAGGCACCTCTGGGAGGGACATTTCATATCCATCTCCTCAGAATAGAGTTGCCATGGACAACACACTCCCGAGGCTTCCGGCAGTCCTTCTCCAGCAGCTCTGGCATGGGACGGGGCTTCCCTATTCCAGGCAACACGGGAGATGCAGCCTCACCATGCTCCTGGACAAAGTGTGTCTTGGTGGTGGCTCCCATACCCCTCACCACTTGCCCCGTCCTCATACATGACACCTGCCCCACCTGCGTACCTGGATCCATTCATGGAGTCTAGCGGTGTGGGCACCGTGTGCCTCGGCTGACAGGGACGGCAGCTTACCCTCAGCAGCCCGTCACGGTGGGGTCTAGGCCTGAGCGTTTGGAGATGCGCAGCCTGACCACCTCCTCAGAGCAGGTAGGATGGATGCCCACTGTCTGCATCACCTGCACATAGGAGGCCCCACACCTACACATGGGGGTGGGGAGATGGGTGAGGGGGTCATTGTGGGGATGCATGTCCATACCAGCCTGTCTCAGGAAGAGGGGCCTTGATGTGGCTGATTTCCTCACTGTCCCCAACCTCTTCTCCAGCCAGCAGCCAGGACATTCACCAACACCTGTTGGGCCGCCTGCCTCCCTCCCAGTAAATGCCCAGTGCCCGCCCCAGCCTTTCCTTGGCCTGCTCTGGCCTAGCCTCCTGCTGCTCTCCTTGCCAGGTACAGTCCCACATCGGGGCCACCTCCCTTGGCTCCTTGATGTTTTTTAGTTACACTTTAAATTTCTAAATTTTAAATTTCCAGGGCACAGGAGCTTTCTACTGTTTATTTTCATTTTCTTTTCCCGTGAATTTCCTATTCATGTTCTTTGTTTTTCTATTGAGTTGTTTACTCTACCACTTTATGATTATTATTGTTGACTTTTAAGAGCTCTTTGTATATTAAGGAAACCGGTTCTTTACAGTTGCATTATAAAAGGAGGTTGCCACATTTTTTTTGTTAGTTGTTCCTATCACCCAGGCTGGAGTGCAGTGACATGCTCATGACCACTGTAAACTTGACCTGCCGGGCTCAGGTAATCCTTCCAAGTAGCTGAAACTACAAGCATGTGCCGCCATGCCTGGCTAAGTTTTTGATTGATTGTAGATGAGAGGTCTTGCCAAGTTGCCCGGGCTGGTCTCAAACCCCTGGGTTCAGGCAATCCTCTCATCTCCACCTCCCAAAGTGCTGAGATTACAGGCATGAGCCACTGTGCCTAGTGGGGCTGCCACATTTTAACAGGCCCTTTTAGAAATTGTTCTGGAAGCTGAGTGTCAGTCCTGATAACAGAATCTACAGATGGTGATGGCCTCGTGGAAGGGCCAGGGCTCTCCTTGTTCCCTGTTGGCCTAAGAAACCCCAGGCCAGAGGTGGTGCTGTGAATGGTCTCGCCTGCTAGTACTTACATACAGGTCAGTGGGTCAGGCTCCAGGGGACACCCATAGCTGCTCTTCTTAAACCTAAGGCCAACACCCCTGTGGAATCTGCAGGACTCTTGCAGAGGCTCACAGCATTCTTTCACTGGTCACGCTGGACCGAAGTTCCAAATGTGGCTTTGCCACAGATTGCTCCGCAGCTTCAAGGTTGCAAACACGTGTCCCAGGACGAGCACACCTGGGCCCAGCTATCCCTGCTCCCCTCTGAGGTCCTTATGCTAGGAGAACCCCGCCATGAGTGATTGCACACATGTATGTGTGTGGGACTAGGAGGACCATGGTGGAGCAGGTGATGGGGTGGCCCTACTGAGGGTCCAGGCTGCTGAGGGTGTCCAGTCTGACTCTCCATCTCACTCACAAAGCCCTCCTTAGCCTTTCTGGGTATTGGCCTCGCTTCTCCGCTGGCTTTCTCCAGTTCCCAGGTCCCTGCTCACGATAGCCTGGGGACTCAGCCCGGAGAGCAAGGACCCCAACCCTGCTCATTCTGACTGTATTGAATGAAAAGTCCAGAACAGAGACCTGGAGCCACAGTAGCCCCCAGGCAGCCAACTACAGCGGCCATGCTGCAGGACTCTGGCTGGCAACGTTGCTGGAGGAGCTGTTTGTTATCCCTCACGTCTGCCCCTCTGAGGGCAGCCTGAAGACTCTTTGCTGCAGACACCGCAAGCCACGTAGAAGCAACATAAGACATGGTGACTCTCCACTGCAGTACTGCCAGCACTGAAGGGATACCAGCGTGTATCACAGAGCAGCAATGCTTTTGTGAACTTACTTGATCCCCAGAGCAAATCCTTGAGTAACTTCGCCAGCGTTGGGGCCAAGGAAGTGCAGGCCCAGCACCAGCTGTGGGGGCTCCCGGAGGCACACCATCTGAAAGCGCATGTCTCAGCCACAGCCACATGGCCTAGCCACCTGGCCACCCCACCCACCCATCCTGTCTGTCTACCTGGCTACCCTGCCCAGCTATTCTGCCTGGATGCCTGGCCCGTCCACCCAGCTCGGCTCTCCCCCACTCTCCTGTTGACCTCAGTGCCCAGCCTTGTCTGCAAGACACTCACCTTTATGTAACATTGGGATGCATCCCGTTCAGCCACCGTGAACTCCAGCGGTTTATAGTAGGCGTGATAAACCTGGTGACAGATAACCTGTGGAGTCAGTGGCTGTGCCAAAACAAGTCTATGGTGATTTGTAGCTCCAGCAGACTGTATGGCAGTGGCGCAGTA
This sequence comes from Carlito syrichta, assembly GCF_000164805.1. Lineage (NCBI taxonomy): Eukaryota > Metazoa > Chordata > Mammalia > Primates > Tarsiidae > Carlito > Carlito syrichta. The sequence goes on from NW_007248431.1 coordinate 481,511, forward strand.
GGGACCTAGAACCATCCATTTGTCCCAAAGGTATGGTCTGGCGAGAGGTTTTGGCTTAGCTGGCTCCAGAGAGTGTCCCCCTCTCCCAAGTGCAGGCAGCTGGGGGCTGCTGCCATTCTGTGGGTGGACCCTATTCTACTGACACCCCTATAAACCACAGCAGCAGCGTGGGCACTAGGCTGTCCATACACTCCCACTAGGACACATCACAGAGCTCCAGGCTGGGCACCTGGTGCCCCCAGGGAGCACTGACAGTCAACGCAGACCCCACAACTGACGGTGGGGCAGGATGGGTGGGCGGGCGGCCACCCAGGCTCCCTCGGGCATCCTGGCGATTGGCCGGCCCTCACTTGAGTGAGGCGGCCGTGGCCACACTGGAGCTGTCGGACAAAGGCTTTCAGCACCCGCAAAGGGCTCGACAGTGTGTCCAAGGCTGCAGCAAATAAAAAATGAGCAGGGCCTCACATGTGCTGCACAGCTATTATTAATTAACAGAGCTTCAGAGAATATTGTTTTAGCAAAGACAGAATCGAAAAGAAAACAAACAAAGGGTATTTGGCCATTCGACATTGTGAAACATAAAACAACATCATAAAAAGTCATGAACATATGTCTCGGTGCACTCATGCTGAATCCAACAAAAACAGCAAATAGAGGGCCCGATGGTGGGGGCGGCCTGTCAGCCCATCCCACTGATGGAGAGAACTGGGCACAGGGAAGGGCCAGCCCTGGAGCCCAGGGCTCATTCCCATGGTCTGGGCCCTGCTACCCTGGCCACATGGGGTCTGATTTCTCTGGGCACCTGCAAGCTGCTGCTGCGAGATAAAGCCAGCCAGAGGTCTCTAGTACCCATGGCTGGCAGGCTCCTGAGCCCACATCTCTCCAGCCACCCCAGGGAGCCATGGTCTGCCTGCAGGAGCAGAGCCAAAATATTGCCCTGCCTGAAGAAAAGCCCCTTCCTCCAGGGTGAGTGCCTGAGTCTGGAATAGCCTGGAAAGAGAATAGGAGGCAGGAATGGCACAGGGTGGAGTTATGGTGAGGGGCAGGGGTGGAAGGAAGCAGAGGTCAGACCCCCAGGAGAAGCTTTTCCAGTAAGGAGAGATTTGTGCCCCTGCGATGTGGAGGAGACTACAGAGGTGCCGCCTGGCCCTGGTGCCTTCAAGGACAAGTAGTCTGCAGGCTGGAGTGGGCCTGTCACTTGGCCACCCTGGGATCCTGGCAGGGGAGCTGATGGCATCATGGTGGGGACCCTGATGGTACTGGGTGCGCCTGCAGTATGGCTGGGGGGGCAGAGCTGCGGGCTTCTGGGTGATGAGGCCTCTCTTTGGTGCCTCATTAGCCCCAGTTCAAGGCAGCCCACGGCCCTTTCCTTGTTACCATGACACAGGGTAGCAGGTAGCCACCAAGACCAGAGGCACCAAGGCCTGGACATTCTCTGAAGCCTGCCAGAGGCCTGGACCTCCTTTGTTTCCAGGGCTGCCCTCTAGTGTGCCCCAGTCCATGCATCCCTTCCCTCGTCTACAATCATCTAGCCCCCAAGGCACTATGGATGCTGACACCTGCTCACAGGGCTTCCTTCCAGGGCAGGGCCTCTGCAGGAAGAAGGCCACAGAGATGCCATTGGTTATCTCTTCTTAGCCTGACTCACCTCTACATGCTCCTGTCCATGACGTGCCACAGCCTCCTCCTCAGACAGCCCTACACAGCCATACTCCAGTGGAGTGAAGACGGTCGTGGGAACCTAGAAAGCAGGACTGGAGTCAGGGAGGTCCCTCAGAGTTGTGACCGCAGACCAGGTCCCCAGACGCACTGACAAGCAGGCCACAAGCACAGTGAATGATTCACTCACACGTTCCTAGGCCATAATCTCAGAGCTGAACCATACATGCATGCTTGCACACACAGTGCACACACATGTAGCCATGTACACAAACACATGTGCACAACACTCATACACATGCACACACATGCTTGCACACACGAAGCCATGTGCACAGCAAATGCACATTCCCACATATGTGCACATGTACGTGCATGTGTGTGCACACAGTGCACAGTAACACACATGCACGTGCTCACACAGGCACGTGCACACACACACACAAACAATAAACACACAGAGGCACATGTACATAACACGCATGCATACACATGCTTGCAGGCACATGTATGTACATGTGTGCACAGCACACACACCCCATGCACATATGTGCCCAAACACACACAGGCACATGCACATATGTGTGCACAACACACACACACACACACACACAGGCACTTAGATGCACACAGGCCCCTGGCCCCAGAAGAACCATCACCACCTCTCCCAGGTTGGGCTGCCCTGTGAGAGCACTCACGTTGTCATAGTCCATTAGGTCTGAGGACCCACCGAAGAGCCGCTGTGCCAGGAGCTTCCCAGCCATTATGGCTGTGGGTGTTAGCTCGGGCCGCCCCTGGGGAAGCATGGGGGACCACATCAGACCATATCCAAGGAGTCTGTGCAGTCCCCACGCCACCAATCCTCATCCTCTGCCTCCCTTTTGAAAACCCCCATTGTTATTTGCTACCTGGTGCATGAGGTGAGGTCTACCCTGCAGGCGCCAGGCCCCATGAGTTCACTTGCTCCCACATGAGCTTCCCCCACCCTGCTCCTGAAAAAGGCCTGCAGCCACACTCCACCCTGGATGAGAAAGTGCACCCCTTCTTCACAGTGCAGACCTCACCACAGCTGCTCTATGACAGGCTCAAGAGACCTTGCCACCAAGTACATTCAACTGAATGAGGCTAAAATAGGCCCAAAACCACTCTGCGTGCTCCTGACATACAGCTTGTCTTGCATGCCACAACCATAGCAACTCCTTAGTCAGAATGAGGCTCTGCCAGAGACCCCCTGTAGAGGTGCCCTGCCTTTGGCGTTCCTGCATGCATCCAAGGATGGGCTGCCAATCCCCTCTGTGGCAGAAAGTGCAGATGCTGTCTGGCATTCCAGAATTGACTAGGGTCTGCAGAGAGGGACTCAGGTGGGTGGTCTGTGCATCCAGTCTGACGAGCTGTGGAAGCACCATGTGCACAGCACTTGGCTTCTCACCGATTCAGCCACCACCCCACAGGACCACGGGTGTCCACTCACGGCACTGCCCATAATGGCCTTTCTGATGGAGTGTACTTAGCTTGCATGTGCCAGATATCTCTGGCAGCACAGCCTAAAACGTTAGTTTCCACTGTGCTATGGGGCCTGGAGCCTGGGAGCTGCACATATATGTGTGTACATGTGTATACAGCACTCGCGTGGCCAGCAGACTCATGCTCGCAGTGAAGGAAAGTTTCTGAGACATGGAGACACACACAGCACTGGCTTAGGGTGCAGCACCCACAGGAGGTGGCAGACATCTATGATCAGAGATACTATATCCACGCATCCACAGGCTGAGGTTGAGCTTGCAAAAATCATACCAGGAACCACAATGCCCAGCCAAGTGCAGGGCATGGAGACCGCCTGCTTCCATCACATACAGACCAACTGGACAGGTTCCACGTGACCAGCAGGGTCTGCCTGGGTGAACTTACTTGGAAATAGGGTCTTTGAAGATATGACTAAGGTAAGGATTGAGATGAGCTCACACTGGATTAGAGGAGACCCTAAATCTAACAAGAGAAAAGCTATAAGAGACAGACCAGGGCAAGGGTTGGTCATGGATACTGGGCAGAGGAGGGCATGAAGCAGTTGCCCCTGAGGATGCCTGGCTCACTGGAAGTTGGGAGACACAGGAAGGCCCCCCCTACAGAGGCTGCTGCAGGGTGTGGCCCTGCTTACACCCTGATCTGACTTCTGACCCTCAGAACATGAGAGAATAAGTTTCTGTTGTTCTAAGCTACCAGTCTATAGCAATTTTTCACTGCAGTCCCAGACACTGACACTGACAGGTCTCACCAAGAAGAGGCCTGAGGGATCTGGCAGGTACCTCTCAGACTTGGGTGACTAGGAACCCCCAGAGCTGCCCTCCTCAGGATGTGCTGGACATACACAGGACAGGCCGCTTGTTCTGAGGCTGTAGGGATGTGGCACCCCACAACTGCCCATGCAGGTCTCTTGCTGGGGGCCATGGAGGGGCAGGGGCTTCCACCAGGCCTTACAAGAGGTGCTGCAGCCCCTGTTCCCCAGGGATGAAGTGAAACAGGGGTGCAGCTTAGCTCAGGCCCATGACACAGGGGAGGGTGCCATGGTGCCCTCATGCCTCCCCAGGCCAAGCTCCCTACCCAGGAAAAATGACACTGGTCTCCACTCCATGGCAGTGGCCAGGAGAAGAGGCTCTGTCTCCATGTGGCACCCAGTCAGAAAGGGTAGTGACCTGTCACAGATTAGAGGGTAAAATGAAGTAAGGAAGATGGGGCAGGTGGCCCTGAACTGGGTCAGTTGCTCATCCTGGGGACAGGATGACCCCAAGGCCGTGTTCAGCAGTGGCACTTCTAAGACTGTGGCTCCAAACCACTTGTGGGGGGCTGGAGCATTCTGCATAGGTGACCCATGATGGAGTCCCAGCAGGAATCTGCTGGTTGTGCTGTTCTTAAGTTGTCCCACGCCTACTGGCACAGAAAGGAGAAGCATTCGAAAGCACTGTCTGATACCCAACTCTGCCTGGGCCCTGCCAGCCCTGGGTCTGGCCCAGAGACTTTTTGATGGAAGAGGGTTGTTTCTCCCCCACAGGACAGCAGCCATGGCAGCAATCCCCTGGTCCAGCGGGGGTATGCAGGTGGGTAGGGGGTCCCAGGCCCCAAGAACAGGCCTTACCTCTGCCACATCACCAATGGCATAAATGTGAGGCATGGAGGTGGCCTCCCGCGAGTCCACTAGAATCTTCTGACTGTTGGGACTGGTCTTCACTCCAGCCTTCTCCAGATTCAGGCTTTTGGTTTCTGGAGCTCGACCTGACAGAAATAAAGGGAAGGCTGAAAGGTTTTCTTCAGTGTTTTTACCATAGTGACTTTTATTTAAACGAATCCTAAGAATGACACCCAGAGTTGGTCAAATGTGAAGGCCCAGCAGTGTCAAAGGGCTCTTGGCCTCTGGAGGAGGGCAAGCATGTCTGAAAGGGACACTGACCAGCACAGCAAGAAGAACAAAGTTGAGAAGAGAGTTGGTCTCCAGCACCAATTTCTGGTGCGTAGGAAGGAACAGGTGCTTGCTGGTGCTGCAACTGTCCAACAGAGCCCTTAGCACAAGACTCCAGAATCTTCCACGTGCCCGGGCCCAAGTCCTGCTACAGGTGACCAGTCTGCAGCATCAGTGAGTGGCTCTGGTACTGACATCATCAGGAGTCATCCTTGGGTGGGGCTGTGGCCACTAAGCTGTCTGGCCTCCCTGAGTCTGTGCCCCACACCACAGCCCAACACTATCAGGTAATCATCAGCCCCAGACTTCGAGAGCAGCAGGGCCTCCTCTGTGGAACACCTGTGGGCTCCCAACAGCCTCCTCCCTGTCTGGGAGGCTGAAGCAGGGCCAGTCACGCCCTGAGCTGTACCTCGGCTGATCCTCAGGTCCTGGAGCCTGGCCCCTGCCCAGGTGCAGCCTGAAGGTCTCTCCCATTAGGGCTAGGTGGGTCCCATGATCCCAGCACAGGGTCCAGCGAGCAAAGCTAGCAGCTCGGAGTCCCAGCTGCCCTGTCTACAGCCCTTACTTTTCTGCTCCCACATGCCTCAGAGGCTGCCCAGCACACAGCCCTGGCTTGGAGACCTCAGGTCCAAGAGAGGAACTGGATTAAGGGGCAGTACCCACACCACACCACCCCTGGGCACAGCAGTTCGCTGGTCCTGCTCTCTGGTACACAGGCCAGGAGAGGCAGGGGATGACTGGTCCTGGGGACACTACCGCAGCTGCCCCTGCTGGGTTCTAACAGCGCAAGGCCTGGAGGGGGCGGCACCAGGTTCCACAGGGTTGCCAGAGTGAGTTCCTTTCTCCCTAACTCAGACAGGCATGCCCTCACTGGGGCAACAAGCACCATAGCAGCTCTTCTCATCTGATCCAAGGAGGGTCATGGCCAGGCTGCTCTTGAGTTCCAGGGGTTCACAGCACTCCCCTGATGGCCTGGTATCTTGATGTGGAACGCATGGCCACACAGCTCACTGTGGCTTGGACAGACCAGCCCCCAGCAGGAAAGCTCAGGCGCCCACCTAAGCATCTGGAGGGTGAAGCCCATGACAGAGAATCCTTAAGCCTCCAGCTGCTGTCCCAGGGCAGGAAGTCAAAACACCGAAGCTTGGCTAAGCCGAGCTTCTCAAGTTCACGGGAGGCTGGCTCCAGCCCCTGTGTTCTGCTCAGCCGCGAAGTCAGGGACTAGGCGGGCTGGCACCAGTGAAGGATCAACCCAGACACAGTGATGCCAGGTCACATCTGAGGAAGTTGGCCTGTGGGCAGGGCTGGGTGCACAGGAGGGGCCAAGGGCCCTTGCTGCCCAGGTCGCTCTCTAGGCTGATGTGTCCAGCTCACCAGGCCCAGGGACTCCTGGTGACTGTCCGAGGGCAAAGCTAATGGCTGGTAGACAGCCCTGCTCTGATGTTGGTCACCCACGCTCTCCCCTATCCGTCTGGCTGACTGGCTGGTCTGCTTGGTAACTGTGGCTACAATGGGGTTTGCAGGTGCCAATTGCACCCTGCCCTTCAGTCCCAAGGAAATGAGGATGAACGTAAAAGTTTCCCAGGAGATGGTGACACAGGTATGGCACTGGGGTCTCTGTGGCCCATTCAAAGTCATGGCTTTTCAAGACCCACATCAATGGATACATTTGGAAAGTTCACAGTGATGGGGTAAGGCCACTGGTGTGGAGAAGGAGTGGAGGCTGGATGGGTGGGGAGAGGTGAACTGCACCGCTCACACATGACCGGCCTGTGCAGGTGCCTGCTGCCACTCTGTAGTGAGCAATAAGGAGAGGGAGCAGCCATGATAGGAGTCAGGACCTGAGGAAGCACATCAAAGTTTGGAGGCTATGCTGGTGGGGCCTGGCAGGGGTGGGGGAGCAGAAGTCAGCTCCACCCCACACCCCCTGCCATGGGACCACAGCTTCCCACTGTGTCAGGCCCTGCTAGCCAGGACACCCACCCTGAGCCTCCACTGTGTGCCTCACTGAAGTTTAGCAAACAGGTGCTGAGGTAGGGACCCAGCAGACAGCCACTGGTACAAGGTGGATGTGGCCACACAGGTAATGCCCAGTCCCAGGCACAGTGAGACATAAGTGGTGCAGAAAGTAGGATGCAGGGAGCGCCTAGCTATTTCCTGACCACTCTCTTCATCTGCAAACGTAGACACCCTCGAGCAGCTAGGACAGGGGAAGCACACCCAGCAAACAGCACCCACGTGCTGTGCTCAGGGCTTTCTCATCTGTGCCTGCCACCTGTCCCAGCCTTCCTGCAGGGGTCTTTGTGCTCCTGAGGCTCCCTCCCTATTCACGAGTGCCCAGTGTGGTGTCTGTCAAGATCTGCTGACTGTCTCCCAGGTGGGATGTGTGGTGGCTCCCGAGTCTGTCTTCCTGGATATCACCAGGAAACAGGAAAAAGACCTGGCAGGGGATTTTCACGTCCATTTAGTTCCTACGGGCAGATCCTCAGAGGAGGGACAGCTGGATGGGCATTATTTCCCAGGCTCTGCTCCATCCTGGAGGTGCAGTGTCTCTCTCATGCTGTTTTAATTGCACTTCTTTGATGATTGGGAAAGTGAAATTATGTTTAGTCACATGTTTGTTAATTATATTTCCTCTTTTGTAAATTGTCAGTTCCTGCCTTTTCTCATTTATTGATAATCTTCACAATATTCTCCTATAAAAGCCTGTTACGTCATGGATGCACAGGACTCTGGAATATTTTCTGCAAACATTGAGGACATTACAATTCCAGGCACAGCTCTCTGGGCTGCTGCGAACAGACTCGCTGTTGGGCCATGCACAGAGGAAGGGTACTGGCTGCATGCACGTGAAACATGAGGGCGCCGTGTGCTTCACATGCTGTGGACTTAGTACAGCTGCTCCAAGGGCACCATAGAGGACATCCCTGCCAAGGTCTCACAAGACCCGTACGAGTTTAGAAAGCAGATAGAGCCGTTCCCCGCCAGGGCATCCACACAGGCCAGCTAGTAGAAGGCTCAATACGGGCAGCATGCTCCCTATGGGGACCAGCCCATGACTGTACTGCTGAGGAGAGGCCTGGGGACCCAGGCAAGCTGTCTTGGGCTTTCAGAACCCCACTGAGGTCACCTCCCACAGCTCTAAGACCAAGATCATGTGACACTGCCTCCAGGCTCAAAGAAGGCCATTATCTCATTTCCAGCAGAGCTGGGGTCAGCATGGGAGGTGGCCAAACTGATACCATCCCGAGGGCCAGCCAGGCCCACCACACACAAGGCAAAGAGGAACCACCGGCTGTGGCATGGGGTGTGGCCTTGAGCCCCAGGAGCATCCCTCTGGAGGAGGCAACTGCCAGCACATTGACAAACCCTCCACCCTTCACAGAGATGCTCCTGCGGGCTGCAAAGTAGTCTCTCTCTGGCTGCTGGACCTGGTGTCTCTGGAGAACCAAGTCTGTAGGTGAACAACAGAACTAGGCCTGAGAGGCCCAGTAAAATATGTCCTTCTACCAAAAATATTTCAATGTACAAGCAGATGTTCTCACTTCCTCCTCCATGTAAACATGTGAATGGGTCCATGACATGGATGCACAGGAAGCACTGGGCCAAAAACCTCTGACCCTCAGAGCTGCCTCCCTTCCCAGGTCCAGCCCTGTGCTTTGCCCCTGAGGTAGGACAGCCCCTCCCTCCAGCTCCCACCACTGAGGACACCCCGGGGCTCTGACATGGTGGTAAGGCTCGGAGAGTCAGGTAGGACAGCATCCCTTGGTTTACCCAAGAAGTCTCACTGGCTGCTGCTGATGGCCCATGGGGGAGTGGCCACCATACTTGTCCAACCAACCTGGCCCCAAGGAAGTGCTGGAAAAGGCTGAAGGCCAAAAGCAACCCAGACAGACACAAGGATGCACAGACAGCTAGCCGTGGGCAGCATCACATACCTTTCTCATCCGTGATGGAAACAGACATGCACTCTGATTTCTGGCCGCCTGGGGCACACGTTCCCAACCGAGGAGGCCAATTGTGCAATGAGGTGAGATTTTAGTGGCAGGAGCAGAGTGGGGTGAGTGAGAGACAATGATTGGACACACACGGCCAGGGTCAAAGGGCGCAACTCGAAGCCCATGCTGAGGATGAGGGTGAGAGAGGAGGTGCTGGGTTGGATGGTCCAAAAGGTGGGCAGTGCTTTACCCACAGGCCCTTATGGGCCACATGGCAACCGTCCTGAGGGACTTGTGGCTCAAGAGCTAGCCAATCTCACGGGCCATACAGTTCACCCCAGTGCAGCACCTTGGACCAGGCACAGAAGGTGCACAGCTTTGGAACTGGAGTCAGATCCTGGAGATTGTTTTTTTCTACTTATAATCATTTTTTCTTTTTCTTTTTCTTTTCAATCAGGATCTCACTTTGTCCCAGGCTGGAGAGCAGTGGCACAATCACGGCTCACAACTACCTCCTGGACTCAGATGATCCTCTCACCTCAGTTTCCTGAGTAGCTGAGAATACATGGGTGTGCCACAATGCCCAGTTAATTTTTTGAATTTTTTTTGTAGTGACAAGGTCTCACTATGTTACCCAAGCTGGTCTCTAACTCCTGGGCTCAAGCAACCTAGGAGTGCTGGGATTACAGGTGTGAGCCATCATGCCTGGCCTGTAATCTTTTCTGAATGGCCCCCTCTCAATGAGTTCCAGGCCCCCTGAAGTTGTGAGTCCTCAGGGGACCTCTCATGCTGGCCTCCATGAGTCCCTGGACCACCAGGTGACCTGATGCTGGCTGCTCTTCATGCCCACCAGTATCTACCAGGGACCCCCAGGCTGCCCCGATGAGGTCTCTTACCTGGGGAGACTCCATGGGGCTGAGCTTCCTTTCCCAGGCAGCACACAGGCCTTTTCTGTCCACTTGCCTGCGTCCACTGTTGATGTGGCAAGCAAGCTCACAGTGACTCCTGAAACCCATAGCTGGCCTTGAAGTGTGGCAGAGTCTGCAGCTCAGCCCATGGGACCCCCAGGAGGAGCACGCTTTGTGCCTTAGCAATTATTCATGTAAATATGACTTCCCCACAGTTGACTACTGTAGGCAACACTGCAGAATCTGGATGGCACATGGGCACATGCATCGACAGCACCCACTTCTCTCCAGAATAGTATCACTCAAGTCTTTCCAGTTGGCTTCCACTAAGTTCTAGTCATAAGCACTGACTATGACTTGGTCAAAAGGCCCAGATGGATGATGGTCAGTGCAGAGGGGCCCACTCGTGGAGGTCAACATGACAGTGGACACAGGTGTGAGCCAGCCCTCAAGCCACACAAGGCACCAACCAAAGGTGTGCAAGAGTGCCACATCCAGGGCCCTGGCCTGGACTCTGTAGGGGTTGGTGCCTCTGTGGGCCAGGGTTGAGCAGATGGTGCCATCTCAGGAGCAGTGGCGCATGCCTGGGGCCATGTGGTACAGTGGGGAAGCTGTCTCCCCACCCCTCAAAAACAATGAAACCCCCCACGACAGGCAGGTATGGGTCTCTCTTGATGTTAATAATGACAAACTTTAAATTCACGCCAAAATAAAAAGGTGTTAGACTACCAAAGAGGCACTTCAGATCTATGTCCCCTGCTGGGGCTAGCCACTCCACCCTGAGAGTGAAGGGAGTACTGGCAAGCCCTCCCGGGTCACTCTGAATCCCCCCTGGGGGACTCAGTTTCCCACAGCTGAAGCAAGGCACTGTCCCAGAGAAAAGGTCGGATGGGCAGACTTCCCACTCCCTACTGCATTGTGCCCACATCAGCAAGGGCTGCCAGTGCCTCTCTGGTGTCCACGGGGCCAGCATGGAGAGCTGCAGACACCCCTCAGGGCCTCCAAGATGCACTGGGCTAAGTTGTCTCTTCCCTCTTGTGGGGTTCAGAGCACTCCTGCACACAAGTTCCCAGCCTAGGGGCTTGGTTTTGTTTTGCTTCCTGCTCTTCCTTGCTGCCTGTCACCCACAGGGGATATTCTGCAGGGCTTGGTGTGGCCGTGTCTGTGGTATGGGGAGCACAGCTGAACAAGGACAGCTGTCCACCACGTACATATGAGTATGCAGTCCTGGGCTGGGTGATGTGCACCCTTCCTGGGCACCACAGACCCCAACACTGTACCTCAGGCACTCCTGTCCCCCTAGCCACAGTCCAGGGGCACATGTTGCATGAGGTGACTCCATGTGATGCCCCAGAGACAGGGCTCCTTGCACACTGTGCTGGAGGCTCAGAAGTTGGGCTACACATGGAGGACACCTCAAAGTTGCCTAAGACAAAGGCTGAAGAGGAGGAAATGGCCTTGGTGGCCAGGGGCGAGATTTGGGTGGATTATTCCCCTAGGTATCGCCAATCACACAGAGATCCTCCCTGGTACCAGGGACGGGGCACCATGGCCCCTGGCTGCAGGCACCATGGGCTGGGTGAGGCCCCTCTTCTGCACTCTGGCTCTGTTGGCCATGGAAAGGACTCATGTATGTATGGACAAGTGCACTGGAGGTTTCCTCGTCTTTCCTCCAGCACAGAACAGAGCACTGCCCAGAGGGGCTGGGATATGGAGAGGCCCTTGATGATTTCAACTCCATCTCCCAGGGATACAGCCCAGAGAGTCTGTCCTTTCTCTAAAACCCCACCAGTACAGGAGCCTCTGTGCTGGGAGACACCACCCACCCTGCTCCGGCAGACACCGGGATTCAGGCCACAACTGGTTAACTCGCGGGCGAATTCGAGCCCGCAGTGCAGGCTGACTGTCTTCACTCAGCGCTGTAATCGGCACATCTGCAGACAGGAAATCCTCCTCACTGAAGTTCCCAGTCTATTATCTGAGACACCTGGCGTGGGCGGGTGATTCAGAGACAAACAATGAGGGGCCCCCTGCACAGCAATTAGCTGCTTTAACTGCTAATGTGTTTAATCCACCAGGGGAGATCAAGGCTGCGGAGGAAGGGCCCAGTCCTCCCAGGCTTCCAGACTACAGGGCTGCTTCGTGATGCCAGCATCCCACTGTCCTGGCTGCAGGTGGGCATCAGGCATACAGGCGGTGGGCAGGGCCAGTGCAGCCCCATGAGGGGCTCCATGCAGCACACGGGTCCACCTGTGTATGTGCCCAGGGGGCACAGGCATTCTCCCTTCTCTTCAGAGCCCAGCAGTGATGCAGCACTCGCCCAGGATGGGAAGCAGGGTCCACGGAGATGGCAGTGGGGCCCGCTGTACAGCCTCTGAGGGCGTTTTATTTTAACCTCCTGGAGTGGATCATCCTCTATGGCAAGTAGAAATAGCACTTGGCTAAAGGCTTATCTCACAAACCAGCAGAAAGCATTCCCAGTTGTTAACCTGGGAAGTTGCTCCCAAATGTTTACAAAACCTGGCTTTGAGCAAGTGGTAAAGTCAGCACATGCCCGTGCAGCCCCCTGCAGGCGTGCCAGAAAGCGCCACCCTCAGGAAGCAGGGTCAGAGGCCAAGGACTGCAAGAGGCTCCCACCCAGCATCAATCATGCTGGGCAGACTGTCTGGGGGATGCTCTTTCTGAAAATACAAAAAAATAAAACAAACCCCAGTGAGGGAGGGTGGGCATAAGCAGCACAGCAGCTTTGCTAGGCGGGGGCCTTGCCTGTCACCAGCAGGCTGCGCCTGGGAGTGAGAGGACCCCAGGCCTCCCGAGGGCACAGGCCCGCTGAGTCTCTGCCATCACTGTGGGCTTGGCTGATAGCGTCTCACTGCATGGCTGACCCCTGTGTCCAAGGGCAAGACAAGGGCCCTGTGTGCCCATGGGGGGAATGGAGGGACGTCCAAGGACAGAGGAGGAGGGCTGGGATATGGGTAGAATGGGAGATGTCCCATGTCTCTGTTCAGAATGGAATTTACAATAATAAACAACTGCACACTTTCAGGTCTAACACAAACCTACTTAAGATTTACAATGTGGTCAATGACATTTCCCTTGGTAACTGATCAACTCTGTATCAAGAGGCCCTAAGTTGACGCCAGGCATTTCAGCTCCTTTCTTGCTCATCCAATCTGCTCTCAAATCCACTGTACAAAAGCAAAGGGTTTGACACCCTGACTGATTTCCTTTCTGATTCCCACAGATCCTAGTGCCTTGCTCTGAAGTGCACTGCTCTATGACGTGGCCTGCTCCTCCCTGAGCCCCGCCCTGGGACACTGGCTAGCCAAGCCTCTACAATGCTGATGGGGCAGCTCCCAGGCAGCAAACACGAACGATAGAGTAGCGACAGTCAATGATCTGAGAGGGATGGTGTTCTGAGCCTGCAGCCACCCCAGAGAACTAGAAATACCAAGTAGGTTCTTATCATCAACAGGCAAGTTGACAGGGCAGTTGGGAAACCCTGAGCCAAGACTAGATGAATGGCCGGGCTTGGTGGCTCAGCCTATACTCCTAGCATTTTAGGAGGCGGAGGCGAGAAGATTGCCTGAGCCCATGGGTTCGAGACCAGCCCAGGCAACTTGATGAGACCTTGTCTCTACAATAAACACAAAAAATGAGCTGGGCGTGGTAGCGCGCGCCTGTAGTTCCAGCTTCTTGGAAGGCTGAGGTGGAAGGATTGCTGGAGCCCAGCAGGTCGACGCTGGGGTGGCTGTGAGCATGCCACTGAACTCCAGCCTGGACAACAGAGTGAGACTCCAACTCAAAAAAAAATAAAAAATAAAAAACTAGAAGAATGCAGGTACTGAGGTGGACAGGGGCATCCAGGGGGGCACCTGTGTGTACCACTCCACACTCTATGACAGGATGGGACCTGCAGCTCTCCTCGCTGGAGCCCATTTGTAGCAGCCCTCGCACCGCAGTCATGCAGCAGGCTGTGGAAGGTTGGCATCTGGGCCCACCCCTGGACCCAATCTGCCCTTCCCCAGCCCCTGCCAACGGCCTGGACCCTGGGCAGAAGTCTCTCCCAGCTAAGTACACACTTCTCACCCTGTCCTTGGGGGTCCCAGCCAGGAAGGCAGTGTGTTTGGTAAGGCCAGCACCAGGCTACTTCTGCATGGCCATACCTGCTTGACCTCTGCCCCCCAAGACTGGACTCACACCTGACAGAGAGTGAGGTTGAGACCAGACCTAGCCCAAGCCCAAGTCCGAGGCCTCTGCCCAGCACTGGACACGGCTTCTAGAAGCCTTCAAAGTATACTTTTGGAAAGGTAGTGGGATGTCCACGTCTGGCACATGACGACCTGCACAGCCCAGAGCAACACACTGGGAAGTGCCGGCAGCCCCAGGAAGACTGGCTAGAACGTAAAGGAATTGTGTCATTTTGAGATGTTGAAAACAGGTTGTGCACACCTGTGTTCACGAGAGCATTCACCAAGCCAAGACAGAAGCAACCCTAGTGTCCACCAACACATAAAGGGATAAACAAAATTACTAGTCTTAAAAAGGAAGGAAATTCTGACTCTGGGAACAAGGGTGAACTTTGAGGACCTGATGCTCTGCTAAATAACCCAGTCACAAAAGCACAGAGGGTGTAGGATTTCACTTACATGAGGTCCTTAGAGTCATCAGATTCACAGAGACAGAAAGCAGAATGGTAGGTGCCGGGGTTGGGGGAGGGGTTGGGGAGTTGGTGTTTAGCAGCGATACACTGACAATTTGAGATGAGGATGGATAGTGGTGCTGGCCATGGGGGAATGTACTTAATACCACTGAACTGCACACTTGAAAGTGGTTAAAGATGGTGAATCTTATGTTATGTACATGTTGGTACAATTTTTAAAACTTTCAAATATACATCTTTTTGTGTTAAAAATTACTAGCTTGAAGAGCTATAAAGCAAAATATCTTATATGCTAAAGAAAGAAACAGGGCAACCCCCTAAAGTCCCCTCTCACTGTAGGAGCTTTTCTGTCTTCTCAATAAATCCTGCTTTAAAAAAAAAAAGAGGCCGGGTTTAGTGGCTCAGCCTGTAATCCCAGCACTTTGGGAGGCCGAGGCGAGTGGACTGTCTGAGCCCATGGGTTTGAGACCTGCCCAGGCAACTTGGTGAGACCTTGTAGCTACAATAAATTTAAAAAAAAAATTAGCTGGGGGTGGTAGTGCACACCTGTAGTTCCGGCTACTTGGAAGGCTGAGGTGGAAGGATCACCTGAGCCCAGGTCAATGCTGGGGTGGCAGTGAGCATGCCACTGCACCCCAGCCTGGACAGAAGAGTGAGAATCCAACTCAAAAAACAAAAACAAAAACAAAAAACCAAAAAAAAAAAAAAAAAAAAGAAAGAAACATACCATGGCTTAGATCTGGCAGGACATGTGCAGGATGTGTGTGCTGAGCCTTGATAAGCCATCCATCAAGGCCTGAGACCAGGAGGACCACTGGTCCCTCCCAATGGCAACCCCTGGCTGACAGTGTGTGTTTCCAGCATGTCCCATGGCAGTGTAGGATGACATGAGAGGCACAGGGGTTGGGGCTGACAGGACAGAGGTGCCTGGAGGTGATGGGGGCAAGGTAGAGATACCAACTGCAGAGGTTCTCTGTGCCTCAGGGAAGCCAGAGACAGAGCAAGTGTGTGATCCAATGTGCCCTTACCTATGGCCCACAGGATGGTATCAAAGGTGCCTGTGTCCCCCTTGCCAGAGGTGTGGTCCTTCCAGGTAACCTGCAGTTGCCCATCTGGGAGCCTCCCAACATGGGAGGGGGTGCAGCTCCTCAGGAAGCGGGTGCCATGCGTTGCCATGTGCTCCATGACCAAGGAAGACATTTGCTGCAGGGCACAGGGGGACAGGCCATGAGGACCAGGTGGCCACGGGTTGAGGCCCTGGGCCCCTCACCTGCCCTCAAAGACCCAGCAAGAGCCTGAGAAAGCTGTCAAGGGGAGAAGGTGGGGTGCCTATTACCCCTGCGCCAGGCCCCTCACTCTCTATGGAGCTCAACCAGGCCACCACCAGGCTCCAAATCCTTAGACCCTGGCTCTTTGGTCAGGACGCACTTGGCCTGTGGGCTACTCTATAGATGCCAACCAACTAAGTCTTCACTAAAGCCATTAGCAGAGAAGCAACCTTTCTCCTGGGGGCTCTGCCTGGGTCCAGTCAGAGGGCCCTCTGCTTCCTACCTGGCCCTGTTGCTCAGCCAGCCTCCCCCACCTGGACAATAGGCAGAAGTCTATACTACCACCTAGAAATGTAGGTACAGTGGGCACAGATGTGGGGTGGAGAGGCTCTCATCCTCCCTCCTGGCCCAGGGATCCCATGTATCCCCTACTTGGCTACAGATGGAGACTCATTCCCTAGGTTACTGGGGTTTTGCACTGGCCAACAGTGAGGTTGGCCACAGCTTCCCATTTCAAGAGGAGATGAACAGTCAGTGCTGAAATCCCCAGACATCTGTCCAGGCGAGCCAGTGGTTCTCGGTGGTGTGTATGGGGGCCCTGCCATCTGGGACGACCCATCATCCAGCAGCAGAGGAGCTGCTGCCCACCCCTCCTGAGCCCCTCCAGATGCCTGATGGGCTTGGCTGTCTGGGTCTCTCAGGGGAACTGCTGGGCCTGCTCATCCCTCAGCCTGGCTGCCAGGGCTGTGTAGCTTTCTTGTGCTTAGGTAGGGCAGTCTCCTGCCTGGCACAGCCCTCACCCCTCTCTGCCTCCTACCCAGCACTCTCCTGGCATTAAGGCTCAGAGCCTTCCCAGATGCTGCATCCTGACCACTGGGCTCAGTGTATGTGCACTGAGGGATGCAGCGGATGTGTGCCACAGCTTTAGGATGGAGCAACACACAGTCACATAGGACAGAGATGCACAGACACATCTCTGAATTGGCCCAGACAGGGGTGGGGGGCAACCTCGCCAGGCCTCTATGAGCCATGGATCAGCCACAGATCCAGGAAGGGCCCCTCAGATCGCTGTAGCTCTACCACACAATGGTCTTCTTCATGGGGGCCATAGAGTGTTGGATGTCTTACATGGCAACCCCAGACTTCAGTTTTAGAAGGAGACTTTTCCTTGAAGAGTTTTTAGTTAAAGAAGAAAATCCCCTCTGCTCCAACTGAGTGGGTACGTCCTGCCATCTACCTGGGTGCATACACCCTAGACACAGATGAGGGCTCCGCCTACCTGTGCATTTATACACGTGTTATGCAGGCGCCGTGACCATGCGGGCTCACTGGAGCCAGTGTTGTCTGCATCCATCACCCTGGCTCACACATTATATCTCATTTCAGCCCCTGGCAGACCCTAGAGGGGCTGGGCAAGGCGGGAACAGGGAACTGGGGCCTCTGAAATGGGGTTACACTTCTGTGACACACACCCAGCAGCCATGGGGAGGGTGATGCCACCTGCCAGTGTAAGGCTGGGCTGGGTGTCCCACATATCTCCTGCACTGTCCCTTTACCGTTCCTTCTGTCTGAGGGAGCTGTGTCTGTGCAGTCCTATGTCCCTCACACCATCCCTCCTCCCTTGCCCTGGCCGAGTACTTTCATATTTCCTGAACAAGCTCTTCATCCAATGTAAAAGCCTGTTTCTAAAGATTCATGCGCGGCTCCAGGACCATGTTGGCACCGGCATCTGCCTGGGCAGGGGTGGTGGGTGGAAAGGACTCCCCCCCCAAGGGAGCTGGGGCCTGGGGCACTACCTGGTCGAAGCCACGCAGGGGGATGCTGCGCACCATGACAGTGGTGTCTAGGCCAATCCCAGTGAGGAAGCCAGCACATTCCAAGGCCACATCTGGGTGCAGCTAAGGAACCTGACACACCAAGACTTCAGAAGAAGCGGCAGGGCCCAGGGCCCCACCCAACCACACCAGCCCCAGAGGAGGTTCCCAGCACAAGATCCCACCCTACGTCTCAGGGGCCAGAGACACCCAGCAGAATGCCCTGGCCAGGCCACTCTCTTCCTCCCTGCATGTCTGTATCAGCTGCAGAGTTCATCTCAGCCTCCACGGGCTGCGTCCTGTGGGTCCCTGTCACAATGGAGCACTGCTGGGTGGGCTAGGAAGCCCCTCAGCCATGGAAGGCATGTGGCGGCTGTCTTCCGGGCTCTCTGCCTTTCATCCTCCCTCCACATCCTCTCTCTTGACCCTGGCTCCCCACCCCCATTGCTCCTCTCTTGACCCTCCCTGGTCTGGTGGCCCCTTCTGAAGGGACGGGTGGAAGGGGCTGCTCTCAAGGGGGCCAGCCCGGCAGCCCCACGGCTGCATCCAGCTGTCCCGGCTGCCTAGGCTGTCTCAGTGTACGACTCAGGAAGAGCCTCCAGGAAGCCCTGGCCACAGAGGTCAGCCTCAAATTGTCCCCCGAGCACAGGTCCTCTACCCTGAGAGGCCCAGTAAGTGTCTGGTCTGAGGCAGCAAAGTGCTTGCTCAGGGGGGGTGGGAGGGGGTCCAGAGAAGGAGTGTCCATGTCCTAGGATGGTCATACGCACTCTGGAAAAGGATACAGCTGGCTCCGACCACCAACCTGTGAGACAGAGACAAAGCATGGGGTAAGTCTGTGGGGCTGAGTGCGGGAGGAAGACCCTGCAGCCTTTGTGCCCACAAGTGGTCAGCCTGTGGGCACTGAGGCTGACGGTTCAGACAAGTCACCCAAGGTACAGGGTGCATGTTCTAGAGGCTGAGCCATGACATGCAACATGATGCACAGTGTCACAAATGAGCCAACTGCCTGGTGGTGAAGGGCATGTGTGGTCAATGGCACACAGCACCTGTCCTGAGAGACCCAGTAGAGAAGTGCAAGGCTTTCCTTCTGCCCCTTGGGCCTCCTGGGGCCAGGGCTGATGTAGGAGACACTATGAAGCACTGGAGGTCACCAGACAGTGGGGGGGTCTTGGGAAAGCGTCATCTGAGAGAATTCTTGGCCCATGGAAGGCCAGATTGAGGTCCCCACAGCCCATCTACCCCACCATGCCTGGTGCAGGATGAGGAAAACCAGCTTCCCAGAGCAGGTATGGGGGACCCAGGGACAGGGCAGGCAACACAGGATGCTGTAATCCAGCAGAATCTCTGATATATCTGCTGTAGTCATGTAAATCTTCTCCCATATTCAGTTCTACACTGCACCTGGTGCACACAAAGGCACACGTGTATACTAACACACAGACACATGCTCCTGTGCACACACACCTGCACATACATGTAATGCACACACTTGCACACACTCAGATGCATACACCTGTCATACACACGTGTGCATACACTCACACAGGCACATGCATGCACACACATGCACGCAGGCACATACCCTAATACAGAATGAGAACTCCCAACAGGGCAGCTACACGTGGGTGGGCCCCCAGATCACCCTTCAGTCTTTGAACAAGAGGAGGTGATGTCAGGATGGCTAAGCCCAATGTCAGAGCTAATCCCAGCAGGTACTAATGATATAATTCCATTTTAAAAAGCAGTGCATCCCCCAGAATACCTCTGCAGGTGCCCTGCGGGAAGCATCTGGCACGCGGCTCCTTGGGGAGCTGGGGACAGAGCTGTGTCAGTCACGTCTAGGGCAAGCAGACGGAGCTCTGGCAGCTGGCTGGATGCAAGGTGGTCCTGATTGGTTACACACCCCACTTGCTGTGTGGGGTGGTGCAGAGATGCAGTCAGGGCCCCACTCAGGGCCAGCAACACATGTGACACAAGCGTGGGCTATGCGTGCACATCCACATATGTGCACACATGTCAGTGTTATCCCATGCACATCTCTATACAGAATTGCATTTTTCAAGTGACAAAACATAACTTTTTTTTTAGACTTGATGTACGTGGTGAAAGGCATAAGGCTTTTTTCAGATATGAGGTTATGAGTTACTGAAAATGCAAACAGAACTCAGCTTCTCTGAATATCCTGTCCTAAACTCACGGGAAAAATAGGGTAAGAGCCCAACATTCGGAGCCCTCTGTTCCCTGCTTCCAGGGTGGCCGCCACACAGGTGCTGGGGAGCCATACCAATGTGGCCACTTGGTAGGCATCTGAGCCCCTGCTTACCTCGGCATTCCTGCCCATAAGAGTTGACACTTCTCTGGGAATGGCCGCTACAGCACAGCACAGAGAACATGACTGGCTGGTATCCAGGTCCTGTAACCCATTGCTAGGACAGGGTCATGTGCTGTCCTCACTGGCATGGATGTGCCCTGTTTCTTCAGCCCATGTGTGCCTCCCTGATCTGTATCACAGCTACCGAGGGACCTGGAGATGGGAGCCAGTGGGGGTGCATGACTGCCAGCCTGTGCCTCAGGGCCCCCTCAGAGTCCCTGGTGTCCCCTTTCAGGCCACCCACTCTGAATTGATCACTGAGGGCACATCTAGGAGGAGGTGGGCAGCAGCAGATGCATCCTGAGGGGGCATCCTTGACCCTGTATGTGCGACTGAAATCTCTCTACAAAAGACCTTGTCCAGTTGCACAGAGATAACCTGGGCCTCTTCTCATCCTCATGAGTGAGAATTACAACAGTTTTGGTTTCTACTCTGCCCACCACCCAGTTGATCAAGTACACGAGTGTTGCCTCTTTGAAGAATGCAGGATATGGGAACATCAACAGAGAGCTCCCTTCAAACTGGCCAAAGCAAGAAGACGCTGGGCAAGACCCAAGACAGATGCCCAAGCCCCCAGGTCACCAGGAACAGAGTCCCAAAGACAGGACTAGCAGGATGGTCCCAGGCATCCCTTGCTCTGGAAGGGCCAAGGGCAGCAGTAGTGGTGCAGAGACTCATGTGGGCCACAGCTGGCCACAGTGGATGGTGGGACTGGCCACAGAAGTCAGGGGGCCAGCTAGAAGGACTGAGGAGATGGGGACCACTGAGCCTCTGGGGCTGGGAACATCTGACCCACCACTACATTCAAAGGTCAGAGACCAGGGTGACCATCCAAACTGCAAGTTGCCAGCCCACACCCAGCAAGCTTCAAGTTCATTCCACGTGGGCTCCAGGCAGCGCTGCCCTCAACCTTTCTGTATGCAAACATCTTCCAAGGAGGCAGTACTACTATGGGATTAGCCTAATCACAGGGTGGGCTTTCTTGTTCAAAATTGGAATGGGGGGGAGGAAGTAGAAACAAAAGCACTAATTCAGGCCCCTGAAGCCCAGGCTTAGCAAGCAATCCGTCTCCTCTCGAGCTTGAAGGCCCCTGATCCACTCTCCAAGGGGAACACCCACACAAACTGAGCGTCTCATGGGAGGTACCTGGCCCCTTGGCACCCCTGCCAGCACAGGAAATGCCAGCCAGGCTGCCGGGTTGCCAGGCTGCTGGGCCATGGTACCTCGGGAAGGCAGCATGGGGGAGGGGTTGCCCAAGGCCTACACCCCAGCAAGGCCCCACTCTCAGCCTGCCAGGGACCTGCCAGCCCATCCAAACCCTCAGAGCCCAACATCAGGCCTGCCTCAGTCTGGCCGAAGCCTCTGCAGGACAGCCTGTAGTGAATGCCACCAAGGCCCTAGTCCCGGAGTGTCTCAGCCACAGGGACACCCTGGAGAGAAGAGCACAATGATTCTACAGTCTGGTAACCACATCCCAGGCAGATGGCTGGCCTCCTTTTTGCTGGACACAAGGACATCCTATCACACCAATGGAACGTGCAGGTAAAGCAGAAAGTGAAGATTTCAGTGGCAGTGATTTATCCTAAGTAAACAGCTACAGTTGTAAAATTTACCTGCTTCCCTCTTGCGCTTGGGAAGAGAGAAAAATGATCACAGTACCTGGTCGACTTCTGGACTGCATGAGGGTCAGACAAAGGCTCACTCCCTGACCAACTCTGACAGGCAGTGTTAAATCAGCCCAAGTTATAAAAACACAACCACAATGAGCCCGGGAACTCGAGGACAGGCAGCATTGGACTGCTGGCAGCCTTGAGCATGGACAGTCCCAGCAGGGGCTCCTCCTCCTGAGGCCAATCAATCCAGGCAGCCCCTGAGCCAGGCTGGCAGCTGCAAGAAAGGTTGGCCACACTCTGGGAGCCTCCACGGGGACCTGGGCAGGGGCCACCCGCGCCGGCAGCAGAAACAGGCAGGACCTGGGTGTTCTCTGGAAACAGCACCTCAGTTGTGGAACCTAAGAGTAGGTTGATGTGGGGAAGAGCCACCCTGGCAGTGTGGCCTTGCTCACAGCCTTCACCCTTCCAGAGCTATGAGCTCCTGCAGTGCAGAAACTTCCAGACATGGTAAACTGCAGTAAAAATGCTGACTAGCACACCAGGGAGTCAAGAAGCACCTGGAATAGAGTGACCACAATTCTCTATTTGGGGTGAAGGCACTTGAGCCCCAAAGCCCTGTGTGGAGGGAGAAGACCAAGCCCAGACCATGGGAGGGCAGGAGGCAGAGACCAGGGACATGGGGCCTGGAGACATGGCAGGAGGACGATAGGGCTTGTGGGGAGGCTGGAGGTGGAGCTTCCTGGACCCCTTGGGCCCCAGGCTCTCCTTGGCTGCACTTGACTGCCAAGCCCCAGTGCCTGCCTCTTTAGGAGCCCTCTTGCTCCCTTCGCTATTCCTCCACCTACCAGGGGCTTGCTCTGTGAGATGCAATGGCGTGGTCATACGCACCTCTGTACCCCACTTCACCAGTGGGTGATGGGCAGCTGCCTGCACTGAACACTCTTCCCAAAGGGGCCCTGGCTGCTTTCCCAGGGAACCCTGACATCCCCAGAATTCCCCCTTCACCTCTTCAACCCACCCTGGTTCTACAAGGAGAAGTAAGGACGCAAGCCCAAGGGAAGAGGCAAGCAAGGCCAAGCCGGTGGCAAGAAGTGATTTCCCCCACTGGAGTCCCATGCTAAGACTAGAGGATGGCCCCTTCCCCCAAGGTGTGGCTTCAAGGTTCTGGAGCAGCCAGGAGGGTCCACCCACCCCTGGATCAAGGGTCCCACTCACCCGCTGCATACCCACTTGGCTGATCCAGGAGTTTTCCACACACCACGCTCACCCTCCAGGGTCTGGGCCAGGTGTGGCCTGCCTCGCAGGCAGTGAATGCTTAGTGAGGGCACTGTTTAATGACGTCTCCTCTTGACTGGGCTCGGGCATGGTTGCCCCACCGCAGCCACCCATCGAGCCTAAGGTTCTCCAAGAACTGGATGCTGGTGAAGGAAGAAGGGGTTCCCCCTGGTACACCATGGGACCTGGAAGGCCTCTTGGGGGCAAGGGCAGCATGGAAAGGAGCTGAGGCTGCAGGCCCCACTGTGGGCTCTGCTGGCCAGGCCCGGAGCTACTGGTTACTGTGCCCCATGCCAACACCCAGAGAGAAGGACCCAGTGGCTGCCCGTGCCTGCAGGGAGAGGAAAGAGGAGGTCTGCACCCACTGCAGGAAAGGGGAGCCTGGGGCCAGACACAGAAGCCACCTGGGGGACAAAGTGCCCATTGCAGGAAGGGCACAGGGCCATCAGGCACCCTGGGCCGCCTACCCGGCCTCCTGGATGGAGCTAGGTAGAAACATCCCCACCCGGCCATGGGAGGCACTCTGGGCAGGAGCAGCCCTGGGGTCCATATTAATTTCAGCTCCATTTTAAAGGCGAGTTAAAATAAACACGGGGAATATTTATAAGGCAAATAAATCTGGCAGAAACAGCCCCTCCAAGTGTGAGTGGAGGCCTCCCCTCCGCCCCAGCCCAAGCTGATAAAATACAGAAATGCTACTGTAGACCCTGCGGGCTTATTTTGACTGCGCGGAGGAATGTAACATGTAAACACTGACTCCCATATTACACTGTTACAACTTGCATTAACAGCACCGGACAAAAGCCGCATTTTCACAGAAGCATCGTACAGGGATATATCTCCAGCTTAATTTTTAAAAAAACCATTTCCTCACATAAATCATGCTCAGAACGAAACGGGTGACTGATACATTGCAAACACTTTTTTTTCTTAAACAATAACATACCTAGATTCCTTCTAAACGAAAGAGCTTAAAAAAAAACCCTTCTAAATGTTTTTTTCCTGAAGAAAATAAACACTGCAGTTTCTTTTCTGACCAAAATATCTGTAGCCGTGTCTTCCTGGTCAAGCAGGCCATCTCAGCACAGGATCACAGGGGTGCGGTCCCCAGCCCTGTGCCACCTTGCTGAGGGAAACGAGTCCCTGGGGTGGCAGGGCGGTGGGCCCCACAGTGCCGGACCCTCCTCAGTCCCAAGTGGGCTACCTTGGACAGGAAACGTGCGTGACCAGGACTCAGAAAATTCTGGTCCACGAAGACAGCCAGAAGCCCAGGCAAACACAGGCCTGGACAGAGGAGCTGGGCAAAGGCACCCGCATGTTCAAGGCCGTTTCTCCACTGGCTCAACAGACAGAGCATTCTCCGCATTCCACCATTTGAAGTCAGTGCAGAAGAAAGCAAAGAAGGCTTGAAAACTGAGCCGCCCTGGTGGCCAGAGCCATGGGCAGGATGTGGGGGATCCCAGGTGAGGACAGTGCTCTGAGATGGCCAATGGCAGGATCCCAGTGCCTGTCTCCACTGAGCCACAGACAAGCTGCAGCCACCCAAGGGATGCAAACACGTTAGAGAAAATTCAGTCTGTGGAAGCCCTAAAGGAAAATAATCTTGGGGGTGGGGCAGGCCTTCCTGAGCATGCCATAAATCTAAAAGCCACGAATTGTAAAAGAGATTTAAGCTACACTGAAAAGAAGTTAAACCATTTGTACATCACACAAGTGACAAGACACGGGAAGCTGAGGAAATCTCATCGGGAGTGACATGGCTCCCACCCTGACACATACCAGCTGGAAGGGAAGGAAAAAATCACAGGAGAAAACCAGAGAGGGAAGCCAAGGCCCAGGCAGACAACTGGCGCACACACTCATGCTCATGGACACACTCAGCCACAAGGCAGTGCCCACATGAAAGGGACTGACCAGATGCCTCCAGACCCCATGTAACCTGCAGCCAACAAGGATAACACATGGATGACCCAGAAATGATGGCACAATGGGCAAAAGTGAGTTAATGTGATGACACGAAAATGTAAAACTTCTGCATGAAATAGTATCACTAAGTAAAGAGGCAGCCATGACCTGAGAGCCATGGAAGGCATTGGGCCACTGGCACAAACCAGTGTGAGCCCAGAGTGGTCTCTAGAGGGACGTGAACACACCATGGAGAGTAGCCACTGCTGCCCACCCCATAGATGAGGGGGGAGAGGCTCCTTTTTGTTTTGCATCTAATCAAAAAGCTGATGCCCAGGCCAGAGAAATGAGGGGACCAGGCAGAAGTACTCACGGAACGGGTGAGGACAGCCTGTGAGCAGAAGCATTACAGTTGAAGGGTACCGATCTTTAGGCCTAGCTTTCTACATCTAGGGAAAACCCCTAAAAGGGACATATGAAGCATGTGAGACCCCCTCACACCCACTGGTATAGCCTGTCAACAAGACAGGAAATAGCGTGTGCTGGCCAGGACACAGAGACACCACAGCCCTGTGCACTGTCAGGGGGTGTAAAATGGTACAGCCACTGTAGAAAACAGAATGGTTCCCCAAAAAATCACACACACAATTGTCACATGCTTCAGAGATCCCACTTCTGGGAAAATACTCAGGAGAATTGAGAGCAGGGCCTCCAAGAGTTATCTGCACACCTGAGTTCACAGCAGCACAATTCACAATAGCCACGAGGTGGAAGCAACCCAAGTGTCCGTCGACAGATGTATGGATAAACACTGTGGTATAAGCACAATGGAATATCACTCGGCCTTGAAAAGAAGGAAATCCTGTCACATGCTACGTGGATGGACCTTGAGGACAGTATGCCCAGTGAAATAAGCTAGTCATGAAAGGACAAATACAGTATGACTCCCCTCATTGGAGGTACCTAGAGTCATCAGATTAATAGAGGTAGGAAGTAGATGGTGAGTGCCAGGGGCTGGGAGTGGGGAGCTGGTATTTCACAGGTCCAGAGTTTCAGTTTTGCGAGATGAAAAGAGTTCCCAAGCTGGATGGGGGGTTTTGGTTAAGCTACATTATGAATGTATTTAATGCCACTGACCCACACATTTACCAATAGTTAAAATGTACGTTTTATATTATGTCTGTTTCATCACAAAAAAAAAATTGGAAAAGCGTATAGGAAGCACTTACGATGATACAGAAATGCATCTCTTTCATCTCTGCATTTATAAAAACGAAAAAGAAGCTGCTGAAATGCTCATTCGTGAGAGACACCACATCCACTCAGGGAATCAAGACCTGTCCTCAAATACAGATGTGCTGTGAAGTGTGACAGTGATGACAGGAAGGGTATGTGACACGGGCACCCAAATACCTGTGTGCATACACGTGCACACTCCTTCCCCCTGCTGGGACACTTTCCACCAGTATTTGGTATTTTCTGGCAAGGACCCAAGTTGGGGAGCTCTGCTCTCCACCAGGCCTCTGCTGCCCTCTGGTGGCTTCTCTGGTCCCTGCCAGTATGAAGTTTCGGCAGGACTGGACCCAGAACCCAAAACAGCTGCTATTTGGGCTCAGGAATGCACTAGCACCTTTGTACCTGCTCCAGGGTGAAGCTGAGCATGCTGCAGGTCTCCCTTCCACAACAAGCTGTGGCTTCCGAGGCTTATAGAGCCTTTGCTGATTTCAGGGAAGCCACACGAAAACCAGATGATGGTGGGGACATCTGGGGGAGGATGGGGACATCTGGTCTCTCGTGTCCTCCGATTCCCCTGAGGGGGCCCACTGGAACCCCAAGGCTCCTGGGAGCCCTGTTAGACAACTACTGACCTAGATAACAAACAGCTAACTCCTTCTATGTGACATGCGTGTTCCCACCTCCAACGCAACCACATACCCTGCAAAGGGGCAGACCTTCGCTCCCCCTTTGGGGTAAACCAGGAGGAAGCGCCGGGAAGCATCAGCACAGGCTCTCAGGGCCGTAGTGCTCACTCTGAAAGCAAGGAGAGGCCCCCCGCCCCATGCACACAGTAGGCCTTACGTTTTTCCAGGGGAGTCCTTCAGCCAGAAGATGTCATCACTTGTTATTCCATATTCCAAGGCACCTTCGATCTGTCAAGATAAAAGGACCCATGGGACAAGAGCACCATGAAGCCTGTCCCAGGACAGACTTGAATCAACCAGAACTGCCCTCACCCGCATGTGGGCAGGGCTTCCTTGTCCCACATCCTTGTCTTCAGGCTATGGCCTCTTCGAGGCTACAAGATAGCCTGTCTGTATCTGACTTGGTGTCTCCTGGGCTGTGTCCCCCCAGGGGGGCACAATCAATGGCTCCTTTCTCTCTGCTCCCCAGAAGGGGCATGGGTCACAGGTGGAGAGCTGAGCACCCCTGAGTCTGTCCACATCCCCAGAAGGGAGGAGATGGGCATGCAGGCCCAGGGGGTGGTACCTAGGCTCGGGGCCCAGACTTGGAGAGATGTGGTGGGTGAAGACTGGTCACCATGCCAGGGTCTGGAAGAGCTCTGCAGCATCCCAGTGGCAGGGAAAAACCAAGCCAGGGTGTGGGATGTGGACGCCATGGGCTGAGGGCAGTTGGGCCTGAGGGGTGGTGGCTCCAAGGGCACTGGGCTGAAAGATGTGTGCAACTCGCAGGCCAGTCTGGGAGGTGGAGGGAAAGGCATGCCTGGGATTTGCACACATCACCTGATGAGGGGCACTGAGTAGGTGGGAACCAGGGGCACATGGTCTCTGAGTGTGAGAGCAGGATGTGCTGGGGAGGAAATGGATCTCAAACAGTTTATGCTTCCAATTGGCAAAAAAAAATAAAGTCAGAGATTTCTGGGGTTTGCTCAAGGAAAACCAAAGGGTCTGACCATCAAAGGGACTGAAACCCAAGTCTTGGCAGACACCCAGGGAGGGCTGGCGAGGAGTATGGAGCTGTGTCCCCCAGGCCTGGAACACCCATTGCAGCCCCTGTGGGCCCTGGGGACTCACAGTTGTCCACAAGGTGTGGGGAGTGGCTCAGGACCCCCTTGGCAGGGCATCCAACACAATGCCTATGCAGCTCTGCCCAGTGCCTCAGGAACCATGGCCTCCAGGGACTTTAGACAGACCACTGCCAGGTGAGGCAGTCACTAGACCCCATCTGTTACAATGTCTTGAACACGGGCACAGTGTTGTCCCATGGCCATGCAGTCCACCTGAGCCCATTTCTGTGCACAGAGGCTGGCCCCTCGGGAGGCAGCTTTTGCTGCTGGAAGGTCAGAGAAGTCCTGTGGGCTCTGAGGACTGGAGAAGCTCATGCTCCTAGGGGTCCTCCACTCCCCATTTCCAGAGCAAGCTCAGGACAGCAGAGGCTGGGAATGCAGAAGCCTCAGGCACTGCTCCCATCTGAGAGACAGCATAACCTCCCCCTGCTCTGCCTCCATTCATACCCAGCCTGGGTCTACCTCAGAGGCCAGTGTGGCCTCCAGGCCCGTGGGACCTGTGGCTTTCATGGGACTCACCACAGCCCACACGGAGGCCCTGGGAGACCCACAAGGAAGTGGCATTGGCCAAGCCACTCATCCTCCCACCTTACCCTTGGCTTTTCCTGCAGCAGCTGTCCCAGCCCCACCCTGACTATGGAGCCCCTTTTGCAGCTCTGCTCCCCACAAGACTGGTCCAGGAGGTATCCACCCTCTTTTAACAACAGTCAGTAAAACTGGCAAAAATGGCAAGATCCAACTTTCTCACAACTATGGAAATTAACTAGAGGCTTCAGCAACACAGAGAGCATTTAGTCAAGAAAAATGGCTGAAGCTCAGGAAGAATGGGGATGCTGGGGTGCTTTAATGTACCATGCCCCTTCCCTCCTTTGGGGCAGCCTCAGAACAGCAACAGTATTGGAGAAAGCAGAGCCCAGTTGGAGCCTCTCAAAGCCCTCTTCCCAATGAAGAGCCAACATCTGACTTTGCTGAGGGTTCCCTGGGAGTCCCCTCAGAGGGCTCCTTTATCTGACCTCACTGGAACGTGCCTAGGGCTAAATGCCTCTCCCCAGGGTCATTTGTCCAAAGTTAACTTCACAGATGCCTGAGGCGACAGATAACAGTTGAGGCAAACAACATACTGACCAAAACGCTTAAAAGGAAAAGCTGAGAAATGATGTGTTCATAGGGCCTTTGAAACCTCTAGTGCATTACTAGGAACCCAGAAGTCCAGGCATATGCATCGGGCTGTGCACGCACCAGGAAGGACAGAGGAAGCCTGAGCTCTCACTCAGGAGGACCTTGATCTCCACACAAGCAGAAGTGAGGGCTAAGGCAGAGCTGTCTGCTGTCTGAGTATTGAAGGCAGCCCCAAATGTACAGAGCCCTCAGCAAAGATTGAGAGATTTCTTGGTTCCAGGTGCCAGCTGACTACTAAGCTAACCAAAGAAGACTTTAGTGGCCACACACAAGAACAAAGGCTTTACAAAATTGGTTCAGAGGAGTCACCAAACAGTCACAACAATAAAATCCTGGGTGGAGAGAAAATCTGATTTCCAGAGCTACCACATTACTTTATGTGACAGGTTCAGCTTTCGACACAAAATCATGAGATAAGTAAAGAAAAAAGAAGCCATGACCCACACATGCTGCGAGAGGGAATGAAAATGGCGCAGCCACTTTGGAAAACTGTCTGGTGGGTCCTCAAAAGGTTCAGCAGAGTTACATGATCTGGCAGGTCCATTCCCAGGTGTATAACCAAGAGCAGTGACATGTGTCCACGGAGAGACCTGGACACAGCATACAACACACAACAGCCGAGAAGTGGAACAACCTAGTGTCCATCAACAGGTAAGCAGGCAGAGAGAATATGCTAGGTCCACACCAATGGGCAAGTGAGTAGATAGAATGTGCTAGATACACACCATGAAATATTACTTGGCCTTAGAGAGGAGGATATTCTGTCATGTGCCACAACATGGAGGAAGCTTGAGGACCTTCTCTGCTTGGTGAGGCAAGTCAGTCACAAAAGGACTCACTGTGTGACTCCACTTATACAAAATCCCTGGAGCAGTTAGGTTCATAGAGTTTCAAGGGGAACAGTGGGGTGGGGTAGGGGGGCTCATGTTTAATGGGGACAGATTTTCAGCTGGGGAAGGTGAAGAGAACTCTGGGGCCTGTATAGCTCCATGAATACACTGAAAGGTACTGACGTGCACCTCCATCAGAGGTGAACTCCAAGGCATGGGAGTTTTATTTCAAACTTTTAAAAAGTGTGGGAGAAGGAGGAGAAAGATGAAGAAAGAGGTTTTCTTTCTTTCTTTTTTTTTTTTTTTTTTTTTTTTTGTTGTTGTTGTTGAATTGGAGTCTCACTCTGTTGCCCAGGCTGGAGTGCAGTGGCACACTCACGGCCACCCCAGCATCGACCTGCTGGGCTCCAGAGATCCTTCTGCCTCAGCCTTCCAAGCAGCTGGAACTACAGGCATGCGCTACCATGCCTGGCTAATTTTTTATTTATTGTAGAGACGAGGTCTTGTCAAGTTGCCCAGGCTGGTCTGGAACGCGCAGGTTCAGGCCATCCACTCGCCTCGGCCTCCCAAAGTGCTGGGATTACAGGCTGAGCCACCGAGCCAGGACAAGAATGAGGTTTTCATCCTGGACGTTCCAACATCTTAAGGGTAAAGAGAAAAGGAAGACTCAACAAGGGAGACTCAGGACATGGAATGTGGGACAGAAGGACAGGCCAGTGGGGCCGGGAGCCGGCAGTAAAGTGAGCAGAGTTCTGAGGATCTGGCTAGGAGGTCACTGGTACCTGCGTTCACAGAGTGGATTTGAGCGGCTCAAGCAGCAGAGAGAGACGACAGTGAGTGTGGGAGGAAAGGGAATGGGCCACTGGGTGGGTCACACGAGCTCAGAGGTCAGAGGCACCACGGTGTGGAGAGGCTGTGCTCTGGGACACTCACGTGTGTGGGGTATCTGGGTCGCCCTCCAGTGGCGATGACGATGTGGTCAGCTGAAAGCAGGGTCTGTGGGGAAAACCAAGGGGGCCACGGGTCAGACAGACACACAGTGGTTACCCACTGGGGGCTGAATGCCCACAGCCCCTGCCTGCAGTGTAGACCCTCAGCCAGCAGCTTGGGGGCCCTTCAGAGCTGGGATCCCATCAAGCGTCCATGGGGTGGGAAGGGGCCAGGCAGAAGGGACATAGTGTTCTAACTTCAAGCACTTCACAGTTTACCAAGCACCGTGCAGGCGTCCCCTCTCCTCTGCTCTCCTCCCAGCAAAATCTTGCCAGGAGGGTATGATCACTGGTCCTGTTGTTCCGTCACCCTAAGTGGCATGGCAGCCTGGTGCGACATATATCTCATAGGAATGGTTTGATTGTTTTTAAGAAGTACGGGCAGCCTCAAAGGAAGCCATCTTCTCAACTCCAGCAACGTTCATCACTGAGAACAGCCCCAAGGCCACCAAGGCTGGAGTCAGGACAGCCCCTGGGGCAGCCCCCAGGGTGGCCAGACACTCACCTCTTTCCCACCTTTGGCAACACCACACACCGTGTGCTCATTGACAAAGCTGGCTTTGATGTTAAAGTACTTGACTTTTCTGCAACAGAAGATAAGATTTCCAAATATCTTCTCTGCAAATTAAACCTCATCAACAGGATTAAATGGGGAGCACTGCCAGGGCCCAGAGCCTCAGCTCAGGTGGGGCAGGAGACAAGTGAACAGCTGGGCCGGGGAGTGGGGCCCCTCACTCCCAGTTCCTTGAGACATGGTGACCACAAGTGTCAAAGGCAGGGACAGAAGCCAGCTTGGCTGGGTCCTGGGAGGCACGTCCAGCCTGGTGTGCAATGGGAGGTGGTCAGGCCTCCCTTGGGGCAGTTATGATCCCTTGGGCGTGTTCCAGCAGGGAACTCAGAGGCCTACAGAGTAAGGGTCACCCCTGCCTTCAGGGGTGCAGTGAGGCTGGGAGAACAGGTGTGACAAGGCTGGCAGGGGGTAATGGTCTGGCAAGCACTTTCTAATGACAGAGGCCTCACCCCAGCAACAGCTGGGAAGTTCCACCTTCTGCTGAGTCCACCTCTTCTCCGCCCACATGCCTGTGCCCCATTGGCGGTGAGCTGTGTGAAGTTCCTGCAGAAAGCACCCTCTATCACCTCGACAGCCAGGTGGCATTGTGAGACAGACCCACGACATTCACAGTAGCGCTTTTCAGAATAGCCAAAAAGTGGCAACAACACAGGGCCACACCAGCCTCCTTCCATGGCAGCTCCGGAGCTGGCACTGACCAGGCCTGTTTGGGGCCCAGCTGGGAGCTGACCAGGGCCCAAAGGAGGGAGTGCAGAGCCCACAGCCCCCATAGTGCCTGGGTGGGTAGGCAGGGGGAGGTAGCTGGCAGGGGCCACGTCTTGCCTCAGCTTTCCTGGATTTCATAAGCACAAAACTGCTCCCTGCTACAAGGCCCCAGGAAGACCCCACAAGGCTGAGAGAACAGTGCATGGGGGGAGTGCCAGACCTCTGAGAGATGCCACCCCATGGCCTGCGTGGGCACAGGAGCAGAGTGGGCTGATGTGATGCCAGCTCCCAGCACCTGCTCTTCCGGAAGCTGAGCCCCAGGAAAAGACTGCAGGTGGGAGGCTGCATCAGCCTTTTGCTGGGCTCCCAGGGGCTGACAGGAGTGGTGGTCCCAGGCCAGAAAGGTCAATGCATGGACATCTGTTCCAGCATAAAACCCATGCCCCAGGAGGTCAGTGAGGCAC
Source organism: Carlito syrichta (assembly GCF_000164805.1). Lineage (NCBI taxonomy): Eukaryota > Metazoa > Chordata > Mammalia > Primates > Tarsiidae > Carlito > Carlito syrichta. The sequence goes on from NW_007248431.1 coordinate 514,139, forward strand.
GGGACTCTCAGTGTGGGGGCAGGAGGTGTGAGTCATAGGTTTGGAGTGGATGGCTCAGGAGCTGGGGGTGTGGGGACAAGCCAGGGAGTATAGGTGTGGGTGTGGGGACCAGGGTGGCACCCAGGCTCCTCTTTGCCCCACCCCTGTGGCTACCAAGCTCAACCACATCACAGTGGCAGGAAAAAGTCTCCTGCTCCAGAACAGGCCTGCCAATGGGTTGCCCCCTGCTAGCTGCTAGCCCTGGGCCCATTTCTGTCTACATATGCCAACCAGAAGCCTCCCAGCGTCCTCTTCCCTGCACAGCCATCATGGCCTTGCCCACTCCTGGTGCCTCTAGGTTCTGCTCAGGAGAGTCAAAGGGTAGCCTCCACCTCTCCTGCAGTCACCCCATCTGCTCCTTGTCTGTACCCTACCTACAAGCAGATCCATGTTCATCTTGTTGCCACAGAGCCCCAGAGCCTGCAGGGCACACTCTTGCAAACCCTCAGTAATTGTACGTCCAGGTGCAAGGTAACAGAGGAGGTCAGGAAGTACCTGCCCCAGAAGGCCAAGCCATATGCCACCAGGGTCACGTAGCTCCCATACCTGTCCTGCAGCTGGACGCGATGCCCCCAGTTCAAGGACTTCACATGGTTCTGAACAGCTTCTGCCATCTTCCTCCTGTGAACACCAGCACAAAACGCAAAACTATGACACAAGCATTAGCTGCAGAGCCACAATGGCCTAGTAGATACATTAGCAGAAATACCAAGTGAGGGTGTTTTAAAGGTGGCAGAGTGTGACATGCCACTGTCTGTCCCAGGTTTGGGGCCATGGACCTTTAGGTTCACAGAAGACAGAGGCTCTGGCTTGCAGCCACCCAGATGCAGCAGCCCTGTGTCCCAAACATTACCCCTGCAGGCAACGGCCCATCTGAGAACCGTCTGAGCCATTGTGGGTGACCCTGAGCAGAGCCACCTAGGTCTCCTTCCCCGGAAGAGCTCAACTGAAGCACTTTCCATCCCACATGCCCAGCCTCTGCAGTTGGACCTTTCTTGGTGGGCTATCCACACTGCAGTAACATCCTGGGCCTCCCCCTGGGAGATGTTGCAAACCCTTCCCCAAGGGACAATCAACAGTGTCTCCAGACATTGCCAGAAATCTGGGCATGGGCATGGAGTCACCCCTGGCTGAGAAACCATCCTGCAGACCATCCCCACGAGGGTTCACGGAGGAAAAGTGTCCTCTTCCTCCCCTACCCTAGGGTCCTCACCAGTCATGTGGCACAGGCTGGGCCACCTCCCAGCCATAGTGGCCAGCATCTCGGATCAGGCCACCCAGCAGTGCCGCCTGGTGCATCAGCTTCTTGGGGATGCAACCCACGTTGACGCAGGTGCCACCCAGGCCCCACCTGGTGCCTGGGACGTGAGAAGAGCACATGTGAATTTATGGTCAGGAGATGGATGGAGGCGTCCCTGCTCTTCTGTAATGTCTGTAATTCCTTTAAATTGTTGTTTTGTAACTCAAACATGGCCTAGGGGAAACTTGCCACACAACTCTGCTTTCTATAGCTATATTCACAGTCATTTTTTAATCTTTTTTTTTTTTTGAGTCAGGGTCTGTCTCTCATTCTGGAGCACAGTAGCATGATCACGGCTCACTGCAGCCTCAACCTCCTGGGCTCAGGTGATTCTTCTGCCTCAGCCTCCCAAATAGCTGGGACTACAGGTACATGCCACCAGGCATGGCTAACTTTTTTATTTTTTTGGTAGAGACAAGGTCACACCATGTTGCCCAAGCTAGTCTCAAACTCCTGGGCTCAAGTAATCCTCCCTCTTCAGCTTCCCAGAGTGCTGAGATTACAGGCATAAGCCACTCACCCATCCCAGAGTTATTTTTAAAATGAGAATGATGAACAACTTGTTTTTAGTTTGCATTTTTGTTTTTAGTAAAGGGTCTCGTGTAGCACAGGCTGGAGTACAATGGCACTATCATAGCTCCCTGCAGCTTCAATCTCCTGGGCTCAAGCAAGCTTCCCACCTCAGCCTCTTGAGTAGCTGAGTAGCTGGGACTACAGGTGTGTACCACCACACCTGGCTAATTAAAAAAAAAAAAATTACAGAACAGGTTTGCTACATTGCCCAGGTTAGTTTTGAACTCCTAGCCTCAAGTAATCCTCCCACCTCGGCCTCCCAAAGTATTGGGATACAGGTGGGAACCACCACATCCAGCCCAATGAAGACCTTTAAAGTAATGACATGTGAAACAGGACATCATTCCAAGACTATAGACGGCAGGAGATGAAGGACTTTGGTGTTGACCACCCTCTATACACAAACTGGGCCCACCTCCCGCCTCCCTCCCCAGTATACCACCTCCCCAGTATACCACCTCCCTCCCCAGGATG
>NW_007248431.1:517214-526463 GCF_000164805.1 Carlito syrichta
TCAAAAAAAAAAAAAAAAAAAAGACACTGAACAGTAGGCAGCTGTAGGCCTGAGACACAGGACACAAACATGGTGAGCCCTGGAGAGTCACCAGGAGCCTGCACTGTGGGTAGGGGAGACCAGGGCAGAGGCTGGAGGAGGAAGGGACAGAGAGAGAGATCCCAGGGAGACTGAGGCAGTGAAAGGTTAGGAGACAGAAGACCAGAGAGAAAAGAGCTACACAGAGAACCCCAGAGGTCAGATCAGAGCTGTGTGTGAGGAAAGCATCTGAGGCCAGGGACAGAGCCACCTGGAAGGACTGAAGGGGGCAACGCTCACACAGGAAGGGAAGAGTGTCTCTTCCTAGAAGCCAGCCTGGACAAAGTCCATAATTCCTGGGACACTGGGGCATGCCTGTAGTTGAGAATAATTAGCCCTAGCTCAGGCACTGCTTCATACCCACCTAACAAAGCATAAGCAGAACCCCAAAAGGAGAAGATAGTCTGTTAATAACTTACCTGCATCCCAGAACAAAGCTCAATACTAACATCTCTAGGAACACAAAAGTGTCCAGAACCCAGAAAACAAATTCAAAGTGTCTGGCACTCAACCAAAAATCACCAGGCATGCAAAGAAGCAGGAAAATATTCCCATAAAGGGGGAAATAACTGGTCAATAGAAACTGACTGAGAACTGACACAGACACCAGAATTAGCAGAAAAGATTAGTAAAACAGGTAGTCTAACAATTCCATGTGTTCAGAGAGTTAGGGAGCAACATGAAACATGTAACAAGAACCCAAGCCGGATTTGTAGAGATGAAAACCACAATACGAGAGATGAAAAACACACTGACTAGGATTAATAGCAGACCAGATGTTGTGGGATATTTTATTAGTAGATTTGAAAACAGGAATTGAAACTATCAAAAATGAAACACAAAGACTATAAAAAATCCTTTTAAATGAAAAGAGCACCAGTGAGCTTGGACAATCTCAAACAGACTAATATAGATGGAATAAAAGCCTCCAGAAGTAAGGGCAAGAGGGAGAGACAGAAAAATTATTTGAAGAAATAAAAGTCGAAAAGTTTTACAACTTCATAAAAACTGAAAATCCACAGAACCAAGAAGCTCAATAAACTCTAGCAAAACAAGCAAATAAAACAATTAGGAGAATGACATCAAGGCACACCATAAGTAAAAACCAGTGAGAAAAGACATCCTAAAAGCAGCCAGAGAAAAAAAGACACAATACAGAGAAACAAAGAGTGAGATGACAGGTTTCCCACTGGAAACAATGCAAGAGCAAAGATGAACAGATGAGATTTTTAAAGTACGAAAAGAAAAAAAATTACCTACCTTAAATGTATGCCCAGAGAAAAAATATTTTTAAAAGGAAGGCAAAATAAAGAAGTCTTTAGACATACAAAAGCCAGAAGAATTCATTAACATGAGCCACATTATAAGAAACGTTAATGGACATCCTAAAGGTAGAAGAAAAACAATACCAGGTGGAAATGTGCATCTACACACAGGAATGAAGAACACCAGGAGTGGGGGATGGGATAAACACATAAGATGTTCTTGAATTATTTAAATCCTTTCACAAGGTACCTGTTTAAACAAAAACAATAACAATGTGTTGTGGGATTTATAACATGTGAAAGTAAAATGTATGGTAACACAGAACAAAAGCTGGAAAGGGAGGAAGAGAAGTATGCTATTGCAGGCTTGGACACGGTGTGTAAAGTGGTAGAATCCCATTGGAAAGTGCAAGGACAGGTTAAAGGCACATACTATAAAGCCCAAAGTAACCGCCTCCCACCACATCTGTATAACAATTCAAAATAGATCAAAGACTGAAATGTAAGAGCTTAGACTGTAAGACACTTAGAAGAAAACATAGGTATCAATCTTTGTGACTTTGGATTAAGTGATAGTTCCTTAGATATGGCACCAAAATCATAAGCAACAAAGGAAAAAAATAGATAAATTGGACTTCATCAATATTAAAAATGTTTGTGTCACAAAGGGCACTATCAGTAAAGTGAAAAGACAACCCACAGAATGGGAGAAAGTATTTGGAAATCACATATCTGATAAGGGTCTAGTATACAGAATATATATTTTTTAAACTCAATAATAAAAAAGACAAATAGCCCATTTTCAAAAATGGGCAAACATTCTGCATAAGCATTTCTCCAAAAAGACACACAAATGGCCAACAAACACCCGAAAAGTTACTCAACTTGTTGTTAGTTATTAGGGACGCACAATGAGATGCCACTTCACACCTACTTAGGATGGCTATAATAAAAAAGGACAGACACCAAGTGCTGGAGAGGATGTGGAGAAATTGGTCCCTCACACATCGGTACTCCCTTATACACATACCACTTCACATCTACTTAGGACGGCTATAATAAAAAAGATAGACTTGGGCCAGGTTCAGTGGCTCAGCCTATAATCCCAGCACTTTGGAAGGCCGAAGCGAGTGGACTGCCTGAGCCCATGGATTCAAGACCAGCTTAGGTAACTTGGCGAGACCTCGTCTCTACAATAAATAAAAAATTAGCCAGGTGCGGCAGCATACACCTATAGTTCTGGCCACTTGGAAGGCTGAGGCGGAAGGATCACCAGAGCCCAGTTGGTCGACTCTGGGGGGATGTGAGTGTGCCACTGCACTCCAGCCTGAGCAACAGAGTGAGAATCCAACTTAAAAAAAAAATAAAAGAGAGACACCAAGTGCTGGAGAGGATGTGAAGAAACTGGACCCTCACTGCTGGTGGGAGTACAAATGGGGAAGCCATTGTGATGAACAGTCTGGCAGGTCCTCAAACTGGCTAGCCACAGAATGACCATGACCCAGCAACCCCATTCATAGGTAAATACCCAAAAGAAATGAGAACATATATTCACACAAAAACTCACACACAAATGTTCAGATCAATGGTCAAAAAGTGGGAATGGATAACCCAACAAATGGATAGAGAAACACACAGTCACGCAAAGGAATGCCATTCAACCATAAGAAGGAACAAAGTCCTAATACATGCTATGTCATGGGTGAACATTGAAAACATCATGTTAAGTGGAAGCAATGACAAAAGATCACATGTGATTCCACTGACATGAAATGTCCAGAATAGACCAATCTATAGGCACAGGAAGCAGATCAGTGGCTGCTGGGGGAGGGGGGGGAATGGAGAGTGAGGCTAATGGGTGGAGTATTTGGGGGACAGATGAAAATGTTCTAAAATTGATGGTGGTGGCAGCTGCACAACTCTGTAAATATACTAAGAACCACTGAATAATGCACTTTAAATAGTGAATGACAGTTGGCCCTGGAACAACATGGGTTTGAGCTGCGCAGGTCTACTTACACATGGATTTTTTTTCAATAAATGTAGTCCCTCTGTATCAGTGGATTCCACCTCTGTAACCAGACTTGCACAGAAAATACAGTATTTGCAGGATGCAAAACCCACTTATATGGAGGACTGACTTTTCATGTCTATGGCTTCCACGGGCATTTGTGTGGATTTTGGTATCCCTGGATTCTGGTAATAGCAGGGGGCCCTTGGATGCCAATGGACAACTACATATGGTATGTGATGCATATCTTAATAACGCTGTTATAAAGATATGAAACACTTAGGGAATATCTGACAAAAGATGTGAAAGATCTGTATATTGAAAAATACAAAATATTGGCCATGTGCAGTAGCTTATGCCTGTAATCTCAGTACTTTGGGAGTCCAAGGTGAGAGGATTGCTTGAGTTCAGCCTACAGTTTGAGTTTGAGACCAGCCTGGGCAACATAGTGAGATCCTGTCACCACACACACACACACACACACACACACACACACACACACACACACACACACACAAAATCAGCCAGGTGTGGTGGTATAAGCCTGTAGTCCTAGCTACTCAGGAGGCTGAGGTGGAGGATCACCTGAGCCCAGGAGGTTGAGGCTGTGGTGAGCTGTGATTGTGCACTGCACTCCAGCCTGAGCAACAGTGAGATCCCAACTCAAAAAAAAAAAAAAAAAAGGAAAGTACAAACAACTACTGCTAAAAGAAATGAAAAATGCCTATGTAAGAAATTCACCATACAACCCAGTAGGTCTACTTTGAGCATTTACCCAGAAGAATTTAAAACACATGTTCACGCAGAGACACACAGACAAACGTTCACAGCAGCACTATTCACAAGAGCCAAAGGGTGGAAACCACCAAGTACCCATCGACAGGGGAATGCATCAACAAAATGTGACGCAGCCACACCATGGGACACAGCTAAGAAATAAAAAGGAATGAACAACCAACTTGCGCAGCAGAACAGACAAATCTCAAAAGCATCATGCCAGGGAAGGAAGCTGGAGAAGGAAGAGTATGCATAACAGGGTTTCATTTATGCCTGATTTTAGAAAAGGCAGGCTCATCTACAGTGAGAGGAAGTGGGCTGTTGGTTGGAAGTGGGATGTGGAGGGAGGGGGAAAGGGAAGGGATAATCAAGATTTGAGGAAACTTTGGGGGTTGTTATAGGCTGAGCTGTGCCCCCTCAAAATTCCTAACTGGAAGCCCTAGCCCCAGTACCTCAGAATGTGACTGAATTTGGAGACCGGATAATGAAGATAAAATGAAACCCTGAGGGCTCTGATCCAATAGGGCTGGTGTCCTCATAAGAGGAGATTAGGATACAGATGGGCACAGAGGGCCAACCCTGTGAAGACACAGGGAGAAGGCAGTCATCTACAGCCAGGAGAAAGGGCTCAGAGGAAACCAACTTGCCCACAGCTTGATATCAGGCCTCTGGCCTACAGAACTGCGAGACAACAGATGTCTGCTGTTTCAGCTGCCCAGTCGGTGCTTGGTCAGGCACTGGCACATAACAGAGTGAAGGATGTCCTAACTCCTTGATTTATTACATGTCAGTTATACCTCAACAAAGCTGCAATATCAAGCTGTCATTTGCAGAGGAAACACCACTCTAACAAAGGTGAAGGCACACCCAGGAACCATCCAAATTCCAAGTCAAAGGAGGCTCCAGGAGTCTCTGGAGCCACAGCCCAGGAGTGCACGTGTCCCTCTGCTATAAAGGACATCATATTTGCCAACTGTTTCCAGGGATGGCTCTGGAGGTCCAGGTGTGAGCCGACCTGGCATGCTGTACTGATCCCCAATCAGCTGGGATACTTTCCAGGTTCCTGCTCCTTTCTCACTCCCAGAGCAGAGCTACGGCAATGGTTCTCTTTTACGCTCTCTGTGATTCTGACTCTTTGCCCGGGAGAACATCTCTACCTTACAACCCGATATTGATGTCAGAGAAGCCAAATTTCACGGCCAGAACCCAGTCAACACCCTCTCCTTCCTCCTCCCTCCTTCCTCCTCCCTCCTTCCCTCCCTATTCACCCATACTTGTCCCTTTCCATCGTGAGATAGGCTGAGTACACCAGGAGCTCCTGCAGCAGGACAGAGGGTCCCAACAAAAGTGCTGGTGGCTGTGCACCATCTGGAGTAGCAGGGAACTGCTACTGGATGATTCTGGATGCCTCTGGGTCCAGTCCATTCACCCAACACATCTATATGCATGCCCACAGGGTGCCAGCCCAAAAGCAGAACATGGTCAACAGAGCCAACTGTGGGCTCTAAGGGAAGGACCAGTGCCAAGAACATGAACACCGAGGATGGCTAGGTGAGGGGTGCTGTCCTACCAGTGCCTACTCCGCAGCAACAGCTGAGGCAAGTGAGCCAGCCTTGCTGCTAGTTGGGTGGGCACAGAGCAGGCAAGGCAGGGCCACAGCCAGGGTGAGGTGGAAGACAGGAGGACCTTCCAGAGGCATATGAGGGAGAGTAAGGAGGCCAGAGACCTGAGACTGGAGAGAGGGGGCAGACCCTAGGGGCCCTGGAACTGAGAAAGGCAGCTCAGACGTAAAGGACCACAGTGGCTGCTGCACGCAGCAGACAGCCAGGGCACGGCAGTAGGGAGTGGGGCACAGCAAGGAGGCCACGGGGTGACCCTGTCAGTCAGTGAAAGGGCGATTCTGCTCACGTCACCCTCTTCTGGGAGCCCCAAAAGCTCTGAGGCCCTGCTGCGCCAGGGGGGACATAGGACACAGGACACCTACCTTCCTTGGCACAAGCCAGGCCACCAGATCCCCCGCCAATCACCAGGAGATCGAAGCCTTGCTGCCCTGCTGGGAGAAGGAGTGACAGGTGAGAAAGAAGGAAGTTGGCACAGGTCTGGGGCCCAGACCCAGGAGGGTCCCACAATTTCCAAAAGGCAGAAACTCCATCTGGTTAAACATGGTGCAAGGTCTATTTTATCAGGATGGGAGATCCCACCCTGTGACAATCGGGGTGACAAGGCATCAAGCACCAGAACAGAAAGAACAACTCCATCCACATTGTCTGCACGAACCCAGAAGCGAGGCAATGTGGTGGGAGGCTAGCAAGGGTACATGGTCACCTCTGCAAGCCACGCCTCACATACACACTGTGTCAGCCACAGTTTGCCTCTTGAGATTCAAACTCCACCCAGTGTTCTTAGCTAGACACAGAAGTAAGATAGTTTCCTTAAGCCTGTGTGGCTTCAGCTGTGAAGGCAACCCTTCATGAATGAGCAAGAATCCCAATGCAACCTCTGCCACTTGGAGTCTCCTGGCAGGCTCAGCTACACCATGGTCTGAGGGGAAGCAGCCCTGGGCACAGGGGAAGCTGCCTGGACTCATATTTTGTTTTTGGAATTCCTTTTGGGCTCACTGTGGTGTCACCTTGCCTCGGTTCCCCACCAGGACAAGTGGCACAGAGGGCCACTCTCAGCCTCTCTATCCTGCAGAAGGTGTCAGCTGTCTGTACTGTCAAGCTACTGGCATGAAAAGCAAGCAAGGGGCAAAAAAAGGGGGAAACAGAGAAGGGAGTGGAGGGAGAGGGAAGAGAAAGTGCTCTGACTTCGACGCAGAACCAGGCACCAGTCCACTTTCTGTTGCAATTCCTAATTCAACTCAAGGACTCTGAAAGGGCCTAGACTGTGGTAAATACTTGATGGCTTTGATATGAGCCCAGAGACCCAAGGACGACTGCTGGCTAAAGTGAAGCTGCCTTGGATCCCAGGGAGCACAGGCCTCATCTCTCTCCCCTCCCACTGCCTGGTGGTCTGGAGGCTTTGCCCAGGAGAACATCCCTACCTTCCATGGCAGGTGCCTGTCCTTCCTGTCACCAGAGTGGCATCCCTGCTGAGTCGTCCTGCCTGCAGCCCTGCATTGCCCCTCTTTCGTTATCAGGCGGCATGCAGGGCGGGCAGCTGGCTGTGCTGCAGTGGGTTTATCTTGGGTGGTTCACTCTCCCTGTACACACCCAGGAGCTCTTGGGCCTGATAAATGCCAGCGCAGGCCAGTAAGCATTGGAAATCTGCCTGTAAGCACTTGGGTAGCCTGTTGGGGAGGAAGGGGCCCGAAGACTGGTGGGGTAGGTGCTGCTCTGCAGGAGGAAGGGCTGGCAGCCAGTGTCACCTGGGGATACACCTGTGCATGCCAGTGTTCTACAGAACTTCATATCTCTCACACACTTTGGCCAGCACACCCTCACCACCTGCAGAGCTGGGCCCCACAAAGTATCCCTGCCTCACCTCTGCCTTCTGACCACATTGCCCTTTAGTTTTCTGCTTCTCTTTCAACCTGGTGCCTGGCACAGGCCAGTGAAGAGCAGAAGCCCAGCAAGTGCGATGAGACCTGAGAGAATGAAACACGACACAGGGAGGGTAAATGGAGGCTCCCCTAAGGGTGCTCCCTCAATGTGGCTGGCAGCTCAACTAGCCACCTTGGGGATCCTCCTATGGGACTGTTCTCCCCACCTCAGGCTCTTTCCTGACAGCAGGTGTTAGGGATGGGTAATGCCAGCAGTGTTGTCACTCTACTTCCCATTCAACAGCTGCATCTGTCACCCCCAAGCCTGGGACAGGGCAGGTGTCTTCCTGCTCCAAAAGGAGAAAATGTGGGGCTGAAATGGAGGAGGAAGCTAAAAAGCAGACTCTGGAAGCTGGGTGTGGTGGCACATGCCTGTAGTCCTAGCTACTGTGGAGACTGAGGGGGAGGGTCACCTAAGGCTAGGAGTACAAGAGGGCAGTGAGTTATGATCATGTCACTGTACTCCAGCGTGGGTGGCAGAGTGAGATCCTGTCTTTAATATAAAAATTGTACTCTGGAGGCATTGTTGGGGGTTGGCACCTTAGTCATACCTGATCATCACCTCAGCAAAGGGGTGGAATTCTCAGGGTACCTCCTGCCCAAAGGGAAACCAAATGCTCTGCCCCAAGTCTATGGTCATCTGGCCCCCTGAAGGACCCTGGGCTTGTGACTGCAGCAGCAGTTCTGTTTATTGAAGTTTTACTGGCACCAGGCTGGGTGACAGCTCCACTGGCACAGGTGCATTTAACCCCGTGAATATCCCCGCCTGACAAATGCAGCAGGGAAGCTTTGAAAGGTGGGGTGCTCTGACCAGGGTTCCAGGAGTCAGCAAAACCACTGTAAGAGCAGCCTCGGTCACTTCACGAGGTGGTGACTACCTCCTAGGACTCTGCAGGGCCACCCTGGGCCCTGGGGCTCCTGACGGTCTCGACAGCAACAGCACAGCAACAGCTCTGTTCATTTACACAGGTTTTTTAGCTCTCTCTCCAAGTCACTGGTTGAGACCGGCCTCCTGCCTCCCGAGGCCGTTGGCTCTGTAAGGAAGACCTGGCCTCATCCTTGCTCACACCTTGCACACTCACACCTGGCAGGGACAGCTGAGCGCTGTCACCCGCTTGCAGGGGAAAGAGTGGGGGGGTCCCCTGCATGTAACTGGTGACTTGGTGGTGCTGTGGCCAGTTCTGGGGGAGCTCGTCCTGCGGGGTGGGGCGTACTCCAGGTCTTCGAAGTTAGAGGGAGAGGGTGTATCCTCCCCTCCCCCAGAGCACCCACGGAGCCCACATGTAGTGGGTGCTCTGGCCTTTGGGTCCTTGGGAGTCTTCATTCACTCCCCTAGGCCAGGAAGGAGCACCTGCGTGTGCGGCCTCTAGGGGCGTGGAGAGAAGGTAAAAGGTCTGGCAAGGGGAGTGCCAGGTGACTTAAGGAGTTGGGACATTACGGCGTCAGGACTGTTGCTATTACTGGGCGTGGCGGTGCCCGCTCCGGGAGGCAGTGGGTGCAGCCGGCACAACAGAGAACTCAAGCAGGGCCCAGCCTGTTTCTCCTTCTGGGAAGGGGGCGCCCGGTGGCTGGCAGCG
>NW_007248431.1:526775-593037 GCF_000164805.1 Carlito syrichta
GGGGGGGGGGTGAGCGCAGGCCGAAAGGGCTTGGTGGAGGGCGCACCAGGGCGGGGTCTCTGGACCTGGGGTAGGGGATCTGACCTGGGGTGCTGGATCCGGATTGGGGGTGGAGAATTCAGATCTCTGTGAAAGGATCTCATTTTGGATGGGGAGCACCAGATGGGGGTGGGGTATCTGGACCACAGTGAGGGGCTTTAACCTTGGGTGGGGGGGTGTCTGGATAGGGACAGGGCCGCAGACTCTGTGTAGGGAGGTCTGTGCTGGGGTGGAGGGCTCCAGACACAGAGGAGTGATTCCCAGAGGGGTCTAGGCCTGGAAGATAGACCTGTCAATGGGGAGGGGCTTGACCTGGTGAGAGTTTGGCAGAATCAGTGCCTGACCCACCGTGGTAGGGTCCCTCTTGGTCCTTGGGCTATGACCAGACCCTTGGAGCAGGAGGGTTATAGGGAGGGTCTGTGGAGCCCTAGGGTCAGAAGGCTCAGTGATCTTCCCCAGGCTCCCCTTGGAAGGTTGGAGCACCCCCCGGGGACTTTCCCGGCAAAAGAATGGCTGCTCCACCAGGAAGGGCCACTAGAGCCCAGGCCCCAGGGCTGGGGCTGTGTGGTATGCAGAACCACGTGGACTGTAGAGAAAGGGAAGACCTTAGCAGGCCTGCCCTGCTAACAGACCAGCCTGGCAGGCTTTTCTAGCCAGGGACCTTTGTCTTCTTGCGTTGCACTGTTTTTCTTGACCTTCCCAGCTGAGGGAGGATGGAGGCTGCCCTGAGTACTGCTGCCTCCTGGAGGGCCTCTGAGGCCTCTGGAGGACCCTCCTGAGGGCCCCCTCCCAGAGAGGAGGACAGTCATTCAAGGAGGAAGCATAGCTGGACACTGGTGAATGCAGCAAAGACAGACTTTACTTAGTTAACTATGAGCAGTGGAGGCAACGCTGAGCTCTGTGAGATTTGCCTGAATGTGCCTGGAGTTTTAAAGGGAATGAGAGTGGAGGCAAGAGGAACGGTGGGGGCTCAGTGGAGGCCAGAAAATTACAAAAGACAGGAAGGGAAGTTGGTTCTTGTGACTCTCCTCTGGTTTCCACAGGGCTTGTAGAAGTCAGGCTCCACCCTCCCACGGAGGCTGGGACACACAGCAGACTCTGGGCAGCCTTGAGTCTTCAGGCAGACACTTCACAGGACAGTAGTGATGCTGGGGATGTGGCCTTGAACCAGCAGAAGCCATGTTGGTGCTTGTTCAAGTCAACTGGTCAAGGTGAGGCCTGCAAGACGAGGCTCAGAGGAGGCTGGCTGCAGTGTCAGGGAGGGGGCTTTTGTTAGTTTCCTCTCATTAAACGGTAGAACAGACATTCTTTCCTCTAAAAGGTCTCCATCCATTTTCTTTTCAGCATCTTTTGTCCGTGAAGGACCAGCTGAACCATGTGTTGAGACTTGGTCTTAGAGAATATTTACAGGGTGATGCAGGTGATCAGGCTTTTCATGGTGGGCATTTCTATGAAAACAAAAAGGAAAACATATTAGTGGTTGCAGCTGATGAAGAGCCCAGTGTATGAGCCTAGAGGGCAGCCAGTTGAGAAGCTTTCTGGATGTTGGGCTCTGCGTGTCTTTTCAGTGAATGAGGGCTGCAGTGGCAGTCTGGTACATTTCCCAGGATAAGTGCGAAGTCCTTGGCGATAGTGTAGATATCAGTGTCACAGTCACGAGTATTTCCCAGAGCAGAGTACGACTGTGCAGATGCTCCAGAGGAACTCTGGAGAATCTGCTGTGTTGATAAGCTCTTTGAAATTTATATCAAGTTGTCCGACTTCAGCCTGCAGAGCTTTTTCAGATTCTGGGTCCCAGGAAGGATCTGGACAGTCGGGTTGGAGGTCTGGGTGTCAAGTCAGGAGGGAGGGAGAAAAACTGGAAACGTCATCTTGGAGAGTTGTAGCTAGTTCAGTTGACAGGTAGATCATAAAACTTCAGACAAGGCATAATACTGGGATCTGGTAACCCACAAGGGTGTATTATATATCTCCACTGAAACAAAATTTCTCTCTATAAATACTTCCTTTTCTGATCAAAGATAATCAAAATAAGATTATTCTTGTTTACAAAATAATTCTGGTCTCATTAAATTTGGCCTGATTATTTATTTACATAAGTGCAACAAGAAGGGTAATTGACCTTTTTTTTTGTTTTTTTTTGAGTTGGAGTCTTACTCTGTCGCCCAGACAGGAGTGCAGTGGCATGCTCCCAGGCACCACAGCCTCGACTTGCTGGGCTCCGGTGATCCTTCCGCCTCAGCCTTCCAAGTAGCCGGAACTACAGGCGTGCGCTACCATGCCCAGCTAATTTTTGATTTATTGTAGAAACGAGGTCCTGCCAAGTTGCCCGGAGTGGGTCTCGAACCCATGGGCTCAGGCAATCCTTTTGCCTTGGCCTCCCAAAGTGCTGGGATTACAGGCTGAGCTACTGAGCCCGGCCGGTAAATGACTTTTTAAAGTTTGTTTTCCTGGAACTTTTAATCAGGAGTCTCAGATTGGTGTTTCTCATTGTGCCCCATTACAAGGAAGACAGATTCTTATTGGAGTTATGCAAATAACTATATTGCCATGAAAATAAGAATACTCATGAATAGTTTCTGATTCCTGGAGGGATCAGACAGGAAAAAAAAAAGTTTCCATTTTGTTTACAAAAGTATTATTCACTAAATTGTAATGTGTCATCAATAGCTTGAAGAAAAGGGATTTTTTTTTTTTTTTTTTTAGTATCCAAAAATTAGAACATTAAAGAGCCAACAATATTCTGAACAAAAGCCATAAAAAATGATGGCCATCTTTTTTTAGTTGGTTCCATGCACTTAATTCTTGTTCTGCTTGTCCCTGGGTCAGCTGTTCCATGAGTCCACGAATTTCTGAGCTGGCATCTTAGAAATCCTGGCTCAGTCAGGTGTGGTTTCAGAGATATTTAGGCAATGCTGCCAGAAACCTATCCCCTGCAGTGCCTGTTATAGGTCTTTCCATGGGTCTCTGAGACAGCCCATTTTTGTGGAAGATGACACACTCTGGCCTGCAGCTGGCTGCAAGAGCTGTCAGGAAAGCATCAGAGTGAAGCCACCATCATGATGACAAAAGACTCAAAATGGCGGTTAGAGAGCCAGTGAGGGGCTAATACAAAGTAATACAGTTGACAAGGAATACTGGATATTTTCTGACACACAGCATTTTGAATAATGGGAGTTAGGGCTGATAACCTTATATGCACAGATAGAGGGTACTGACCCATTTCTAGGAACTTTACACTGTTTCTGAAACCCTTATGGTAATGGTAACACGTATTCATTCAAATATCACTCAGGGAAGGTCAAGCGGCGCTTTTTAACAGCACCTTCATGAAATTCACCACATCAAGTAAACCTAATTTAACATCTCTCTTTTCCAAGGTCATAGGACAAGTCCTTTACAATATTCCAGGGGCCCTCTACACAATCTCTAGGTCAGTCTGAGACCAAGAAGACTTACTTCATCTAGGATTTAATTTAGGGAAGGTAAAAGTGTCAAAAATGTTTAAAGGTTTGAACATTAAATTAAATGAGATCATAAGACTCTGTGAAGCAATATTTAGTTATCAATGTAACCAAACTGATAAGATCGTAACAGTAAATAGAGGAGGTAACATGACTCTGAAAAAACCTTGGCCCCTTAACAGTGAGAAGATAGTTATCTTAGATGACTAAGGACCTGATAAGGATGACATGACACAGGAAATTATTTTGGTAACATAGATTCTCTGTGTTCCCTGGGCAGGTTATTCAAAAGGTAAAGAAAACTCTCTTGCAATCTCTTATTAAAAGTAGACACAGGCCAGGCGTGGTGGCACATGACTGTGATCCCAACTACTTGAGAAGCCGAGGCAGGAGGATCACTTGAGCCCAAGAGTTCAAGACCAGCCTGGGCAACATAGTGAGTCACTGTCACTAAAAAAAATATAAATAAATAAATAATAAAAGCAGGCCAATAATTCAAGAAACTTTGTTGTTTTTAACAGAAAGAAAGCTAAATTGCAGTTTTATATCAGTACACTATTGCTATTAAAAGTCATTTTGTAAAACTTTATAAATTCATTTAATTCTAGCCAGCTTTAGTCTCACAACATAAAATTCCTTTTCTGCAAAAGGACACAATTACTCCCCTTTCCATCACAAAAATGCATCCTGCATTCTTTGCATGCTTTTCATGTAAAAACGCATCCTATTTTCCTGCTTTGTATACAAGGTTGTTTCCCTGCACTCCTATTTTTCATATATTGATTATAATTTTTAACCATTATTAACCTGTATTTTACAGAGAAAACTAAGAAGTAGACAGTTGCAAATTATCTGTCCTTTACCAGCTCATTATTAAATTTTGTGAAAATTTCATAAATTTTATAATCTCTAGAGAGACATCCTTTTTATAGTACGATTTTCTTAATGTGGCAAGAATATGGTTATTAACATATCCAAATATCATTAGCCAAGCTGTACCATATAAAAATAAGAAGCCAAAAGTACATATGCTTAATAATGAATGTTTTGACACTTTCTCTTATTTAGAAAATACTTAGATATCCCACGAATATCTCTTAATTAACTTTCCTTAACATACATCTAAGGTTGCAGGTTACCAAAAAGATGTGGAAATGTGTTTAGGCAGACATAAGACACAGTTCATAGACACAATTCGCTGGTTTATGTGAGAGCTGATTCTTGTTGCTCCATTTTCTATTTTATCCACACCACATTTCTGGAGGTTGGACAATTGAAGGGCTCCCTGCCCATGAGAGGCTGAAGGTTTTCTGCCCACGATCTGTGGAGGATGCCTTTACAACATTTTCTGCCCTGACAGACAGTATTGTGGAGGCCGTGGACTAAATGTCTCCAGTTAGCTCAGGTGGTTGCTTTTGGGGGTCCTTGAGATCCTGAAAGACGCTGATGGGGCGAGAGGCCTAAAGTTCCTCCCATGGGGATTCAGGGGCTGGAGTGGGCAGGGAGAGAAGTGGCAGGGGCCCGAGGGGTAGAGGAGGGCTTAAGGGGGATTGTCTCAGGGGATGCAGGGGAGGAGGGGAAGGTGGGGGCAGGGAAGGGGAGGCACGGAGGTGTTGCCAAGGGAAGGCCTGAGGAAGCCACTGGAGCTCCAAGTTGTTCTTAGTGGTAAAGTCACGCCAACTAAAGAAGCAGACAGAGCCGTGCTTGTGTTCCTGGAAGTTGCGGTAGAGCATGTGATCAGCAGGAGCAGTGAGAAGTGCCTGGACTGGAGCAGAAACAGACAGAACAAAGAGGCCTCACAGGAGTCAGGGAAAATCCCCAACCCAGGAGGCAGGGAGTGAATGGGCTGGAAAAAAGGAGCTAGGTGGAAGAACTCCCAGGCTGGGAGGGGACACCTTTCAAAAGGAGCAGGACTCAAGCCCAGCCTCCAAGTGTACATGGGATTCCTAAGAGGCAGGCTCTGTCCCCAGCATGCTGCCAAGGATGCCTGCCCAGAACATGGGGTCGGGAGTCAGACTCACCATGGGACAACCACACGAGCAGAGCAGAGAGGACACGGGGCTCTGTGACCCTGTAGGTCTGGTTGGCGCATCCATAGGTCTAGCGGTGGTTCTCATCCAGATCCAAGTCCCAGAGAGAAATGCAGCTAGGTGTTAGTTGAAGTAAGCAGAGGAGCAATTTGGTGACTAGTGACAGTCAGGAAGAGGGCGCAGCTCACACTGTGTGGAGAAGGTGGGAGGAGTGGGAGGCCAGTGGGCTTGAGCAGAGTCAGGAGCCTGGAGAATTACAAAAGGCAGGAAGGGGGTTGGTTCTTGTGACTCCCCTCTGGGTTCCACAAGGCTTGGGACATCAGGCTCCGCCCTTCCACGGAGGCAAGGCTGGAACACACAGCAGACTAGGCAGCTTTGAATCCTCAGGCAGGCCCCTTCATAGGGGTTGGGGTGATTCTGGGGATGCAGCTTTGAGCCAGCAGAAGCCGTGTTGGTGCTTGTTCAAGTCTAGACAGGCCAAGGTGAGGCCGGAGGGGCCTGGCTGCAGTGGCAGAGAGGAGGCCTTTGTCAAAGCTGCTGCTGTGAAGGGCCCTGGGACTCATGGCCTGGGCGCTGAGGGTGGGGTTGCTGCCTCTGAGGGAGAAACGAGGAGGTCAGGTTCACTTGGCATCCAGGAGAGGCTTGGAGGCAGGCCTGGCCCAGAGCCTGGCCACACTGCTGGGGCTCTTTTCACGTGCCTGGGAACCACCAGAAACGTCTTCGTTCCCAGACAGGGCAAGCTCTCGAGCTCAGCCCAGCAGGGCTGGCCCACTGGGGTGATGGCCGACCTGCACGTCACCCTGCAGGCTTGTTTCGGCCCTCTCCAGCCTGACCTAAAGGCACCATGTCCTTTCTGTCCTTTGCACGGGGATCCTGGCCAGCCTGCACTCTTCCCTGTAGCCTGCCTTCTGCTGGGAGCCCATCGACCTGCAGGAGGGCCTCCAAGAAGCAGGTCCCACGTCAGGATGAGACAAGGGCCAGAGATCGCCCGCCTGTGAAGGAAGAAGGGGAGTGTGCACCTGGATGCAGGGGCTCATACTCCCCCACCTGGCTCAGGGACAGGAGGTCCCCATAGGTGTGGCACATGCTATTGCCTATTCCAGTCTAGATCTGTTGTCCTCTGCCATACCCAGGGCCCCTGGCACCGAGAGGGACAGGAGCTGTGGGGTGGAGACAGCCCGTGCAGGAAATTGAGAGTGGCACATGTGGGTGCAGCATTCTGATGCTCTTCCTGCAGCTCCTCTCTGGTAGGATGTCAGTGGGAGACAGCTGAGCATGGGACAGAGGCCATCCTGTCAGAGGTGGGTGTCACACACTGGAGGAGCATGGGGCCCAAGAGGGCTGCATGGACTTGAGATGGCACTGCCCACAACAGGGTAAGAGAGGCACCCAAACCCTCTGTCCCAGGGCACATGGGTCCTGCCCCCTCCCACATCTGCACACTTAGGAACCTGCCCCCTATCCCACACCAGCAGTGGGGTTGTCTCCCTAAGCCCTGCTGGGAATGACTGTGAAATCCTCTGGGACGTCCTTGAAAGAGGAGTCACTCCATTTCCTGACTTTCAGGCACTACCAGGGCTGCTGGGCATCCTGGCGGGCAAGGCAGGAGCAGCCAACCTAAGAGCAGCAGACCCTTGGCCCCCACATGCGGGTGTTGGGGCGGGCCTTGGGAAGGTCTGGGCATCCAGCTGGGTGTAGAGAAGCATGTTTGCTTCCACAAAGGATCACAGGATGGTTGGCTGGTGTTCATAGCCCTAAGGTCCATGGCCCACCTGCCCATCTTGCGCCTTGACCTGGGGGTCTCTGCCTACTGCCCAGCATCCTGATTGCCCCTTGGGGTCTCAAGGAAGATGAGTGGTAGTGGGAATTAATGGAGGCTACAGGCTTGAGAGTTGGTCTCTCAGGGAGAATCCTTAAGCACAGACTTGTGATAAGGAAAATTCTGAGGAAAGAGGGCCCACCCTTGCCGGGTCGTGTGCCTTCTGCAGGGAGGATGTCACAGGCTCTGCTGGCCGCAAGAGGCTTACACTACAGCCTGTTTCAAGGAAGAGCTTGAGGTGGGCAGTTTCTGCTATGATCAAGAGGCCCCTTCCCCTGCCTTGAAGAAGGGAGGCGGGTACTCTCACAAGGGACTACCATGAAGATTCTACTGCTGGGCTGAGCCGGCAAGCAGTGAGTCAGCAGAGAGGCCCTCCTGAGGGCCTAGTCCCTGGGAGATGGAGCAGTGCTGATTTTCTGCTCCTGCTTCCTTATGGGGAGTGGAATGTCCCTTTTCCTTTTTGGAACAGCGGGGCCAGGAGTAGGGCTTGCCTGCCTTTTTAAAAAAATTTTTTTCCACTATAATTTTTTTTAATCATGGCAAAATATACAGAACTTAAAATTAACCACTTTAACCATTTCTAAGTGTGCAGTTCAGTGGCATTAAATCCATTCACAATGTTGTGTGACCATTACCACTATTTCCAGAACTTTCAGCCTCCTAAACAAAAAGCTTGTATTTATTAAGCAATAATCCCCTTCCCCAGCCCGTGGTCACCTCTAATCCACTTTCTGTTGCTATGGATTGGCCTGTTCTAGGTATTTCATGTCAGTGGAATCATATATTTGTCCTTTTGTACCTGGCTTATTTCATTGAGCGTAATATCTTCAAAGTTATCCACATTGCAGCATGAATCAGTATAGTACTTCATTCATCTTAATAACTGAATAGGACAGGCTCGGTGGCTCAGCTTCTAATCCTAGCACTTTGGGAGGCCAAGACGACTGGATTGCCTGAGCCCGCAGGTTCGAGACCAGCCCGGGCAACTTGGCAAGACCTTGTCTCTACAATAATAAGAAAAAAATATTAGCCGGGCATGGTAGCATGCACCTGTAGTTCCAGCTACTTGGAAGACTGAGGTGGAAGGATCACTGGGCCCAGCAAGTCAATGCCGGGGTGGCTGTGAACGTGCCCCTACACTCCAACCTGGGACCCCAACTCAAAAAAACCCCCAAAAAACTGAATAGTAGTACTCCATGGTATGGATATACCATATTTTGCTTATCCATTCAGGCATTGATGGATTGAAGGGTTGTTTCCACCTTTAGCTACTGTGAATGATGCTGCAATGAATATTGGTGTACAAGTATCTGTCTAGTCTCTGTTATCAGTTCTTCTGGATATGCACCTAGGAGTGGAATTTCTGGGTCATGTGGTAATTGTTTCACTTTTTGAGGATCCTCCAAACTGTCTTCCACAGATGCACACCAGCAATGCATGAGGGTTCTAGTTTCTCCACATCCTCACCAACACTTGCTATTGTTTTTTCTTTTATTTTTTTCTTTTTTATTTGTTTTTGAGTTGGAGTCTCACTCTGTCGCCCAGACTGGAGTGCAGTGGCTGCTCCCGGCCACCGCAGCCTCGACCTGCTGGGCTCCAGCAATCCTTCCACCTCAGCCTAAGTAGCTGGAACTATAGGCGCGCACTACCACACCCGGTTAATTTTTGATTTATTGTAGAGATGAGGTCTCACCAAGTTGCCCAGGCGGGTCTCGAACCCGCGGACTCAGACAATCTACTCACCTCAGCCTCCCAAAGGCGTGGGATTACAGGCTGAGCCACGGAGCCCAGCTTGTTTTTTCTTTTAAATAGCCATCCTAGTGGGTGTGAGGTGGCATCTCATTGTGGTTTTGATTTGCATTTTCCTAATTACTGATTTTAATAATCTGTTCATGTGCTTATTAGCCGTTTGTGTATCTTGGAGAAAAGTCTCTCCATGTTCCATTTTTAAACTGAGCTGTTTTTTTGGTGGTGGTTGTTGAATTGTGGGACTTCTTTATACATTCTGGATATGAAACCCTCAGCAGAAAAATGATTTGCAAATATTTTCTTCCTTCCTGTGGGTTGTCTTTTCACTCTCTTGAGAGTGTCGTTTGATACACAAAAGATTTTTTTGTTTATTTTAATTATTATTATTTTAAAGATGTGGGGTACAATTCAGGGTTAGGTATACAAATGTTCATTATGCAGGGACCCTTGTTGATGAGGTGTACCTCTCCCTCAACTGCCAATCCCAACCCCTTCCCCTGGCAGTTTCCCACTACTGCCAATCCTTTTCTTATAGTATTATGATAATTGTTCTAGGTCCACTAATGAGTGAGAACATATGTTCGTCTGCTCTTTGTTTCTGTGATAGATCACTGAGTATTACAGACTCTAAATCCATCCAAGTTGCTGCAAAGTTCATAATTTTGTCCTTCTTTATGGCTGTATAATATTCCATCATGTATAGGCTCAAAAGTTTTTAATTTCAATGAAGTCCAATTTCTTTTACTTTTCCTGCCTGTGCTTGTAGTGTCATATTGTCATATGTAAGAATTCATTGCCAAATGCAAACTCATGAAGATTTCCTCCTAGGTTTTTTTTCCCCTGAGTTTTATAGTTTTAGCTCTTAGAGTTATGTTTTTGATCCATTTTGAGTTAATTTTTGTGTGTGATGTGAGGTGAGAGTTCAACTTTATTCTTTTGCATATGGATATCCTGGTGTCCCAATGCCATTTTTTGAGAAGACTGTTCTTTCCCATCAAATGGTCTTGGCACCTTTGTGGAAGATCATTTGACTACAGACAGGAGGGTTTATTTCTGGACTTGATTCTATTCCATTGGTCTGTGTGTCTGTCTTTAGACCATGACCACACTGTTTTGATAACTGTAGTTTTGTAGTGAGTTTTGAAATCAGGAAGTGTGAGTCTTCTAACTTTGTTCTTCTTTAAGATTATTTTGGCTATTCTGGGTCTCTTGAGATTTAAGATAGGTTTTTCTATTTCTGAAAAAAATGCCCTTGGATTTTTTTTCTTTCTTTTTTTTTTCCTTGAGACAGGGTCTCACTCTTTCTCACCCAGGCTGGGGTGTAGTGACCTGATCATAACTTTAACTGCAGCCTCAAACTTCTGGGCTCAAATAATTTCCCACCTCAGCCCCTCAAGAAGCTGGGACCACCAGTGTACACCACCATGTCCAGATAATTTTTTTATTTTTTGTAGAGGGGGATCTTGAATTCCTGGCCTCAAGTGATTCCCCCACCTGAGCCTTCCAAAGTGCTGGGATTACAGGCGTGAGACACTGCCCCTGGCCCCCTTGGGATTTTTGATAAGGATCGCATCAGATCTGTAGATTACTCTGGGTAGTGTTGACATCCTCCAGTTCATGAACATGGGATGTCCTTCCATTTACTTGTGCCTCCCTTTACTTTGCGCGCAGTCTTGTAGTGAACTAAAGGTGTAACTGTGGAGGCCGCTGTGATGGCCGAGCCTCCAGGGCCATGCCTAGTGCTCCTGAGCAGCCTTTCCCAGTAGTGCCACTGAGAACAGCTGAGAGCTGTGGTGGGACCAGACACATAAGGTGGGGCACACAGGCTTTCCTCCTTCACTAACTGTGAAAAGTACATTTGGCAAACCATGTAAAACCACAGCATGTTTCAAACAGATGCAAAAGTAGAAGATCCCCCTTGGTCTTCTGGCCAGCGCCCCCTCCTGAGGGGTTGAAGCCATTTTCTTTTGCATCTGTTAGGTAAGAAGGCACTTTACCCTCACCCAGAACCCTGGAACCAAAGCTGGGCAGTTGGATCATAGGTCCCACATCAACACAGAGTTACTGTGTCCCAGGACCCCTCATGTCCCAAGACACCTCGGTTTTATTTTCCATAGAGGCCTGGAAGTGAAATCCTAGCATGGGGATGCCAGAGCCCCTCTGACCCCATGTCCTTTGTGGGTTTCTATGTGGCTTTCCTTAGTGGCATGATTCTCGGTTTTCCAGGACCTCCACCCTTCATTCGCTCACTTGCTTATTCTTTTGTTCTGCAAAGCTCTGGGTAGTGACCAGTGACTGGGCAGGCTCTGCTTTTGGATGGTGAAGTCCCATGTCCCTACCATGGCCATGTAGATGCAGTCTCCCCCCAACCCCAGCTGGGCAAAGCAGAGGAGGGTAGTCTGGAACAGTCTTGGTGCCCTGCCATCAGGGAGGCCTCACTGGGTGGGGGCCAGGGTCAGGGGTGTACTAGCTGGGAAGCGGTCATCCAGAGGCCATGTGGGCAGTGGCCAGCACTCACCTGGTGGCCTGGGCAGCCAGCCCCACCCCCACTTTGGGTCTCAGGCTCTCATGCTCACAGGAACATCCCAGGATTCCTTTGAGATCGCTAGAGGAACACATGAGACTGGAATGGGCACTGAAGGCCCTTCCCCAGACACTGCATAGGGTGAGCAGGTGTTGGGGTCAGCCCTTTGGCACTGAGGACCTCTCTGGACCCCATGCCTCTTGCCCAGGTGGACCTGGGATAGGGCACAGTTGGAAGTGGGTGGTAGGTGAGTTGGACAGGTCAGCACTGGTGGACCACTGTGTCTGTGTGGACACACCCAGTTTGGTGCTCTCAACAAGAAGAAAGGGGCTTCAGCAGTCCCACGCCCTGCAGATGTGGCCCCCTAAACTGCCCCCTCCTACTGGGCCCTGCTGTACACACACCAGCAGATTTATAAACAGACTGAGATAGTGGGGATTTAAAAGTCAAATTCTTACACAATTCAAGTATTACAGGGATTCATACTTATAGTGCAGGACTCCAGGGTCTACCAAGTATTCTGGTACTTAAGCAAAATGTCCCTTTTTTTGGTCCTTATTTGTAACACTTACTAGTTGTGTTTTTGGGTTTTTTTTTTTTTTTCAGTTGGAGTCTCATTCTTTGTTGCCTAGGCTGGATTGTAGTGGCACGCTCACGGCCACTGCAGCCTTGACCTACTGGGCTCAGGCAATCCTTCCCCCTCAGCCTTCCAAGTAGCTGGAACTACAGATACACGCCACCATGCCTGGCTAGTTTTTGTGATTTATTGTAGAGGCGAGATCTCACCAAGTTGTCTAGGCTGGCCTCGAACCCCCAGACTCAACAGTCCTCTTGCCTCAGCCTCCCAAAGTGGTGGGATTACAGGCTGAGCCACCGCGCCTGGTCCTAGATTTTTTTTTTTTAATACAGAAAATAAACAAAATGGTCCATGATCTCACCACTCCGTATTTTTTTCCCCCAATTTTTATTTTCGATTCAGGGGTACACAGGCATGTTCATTACATGGACATATTGTATAGTGGTGGGGACTGGGTCTCAGGTGGCCCATTCCCCGGATAGTGAACACTGTAGCCCACAGGTAATTTCTGAGGCCCCCCTCACTTCCCCTCTTATTGGTGTCCCCAGTGTCTGTTATATCTTTTCTTTTTTTTTTTTGAATTGGAGTCTCATTCTATTGCCCAAGCTGGAGTGCAGTGGCACGTTCACAGCCACTGCAGCCTGGGCTCAGGTAATCCTTCCATCTTAGCCTTCCAAGTAGCTGGGACTACAGGTGTGAGCCACCACACCTGGCTAATTTTTTCTATTTTATTGTAGAGATGAGGTCTCACCAAGTTGCCCAGGCTGGTCTCGAACCCATGGGCTCAGGCAATCCTCTCACCTTGGCCTCCCAAAGTGCTGGGATTATAGGGGTGAGCCATTGCACCTGGCCTATTATTTCCTTCTTTGTGACCATTTAGTTCCTGCATATGTCACTACTCCAATACTTGTACTACTGGTCATAACACATGAGCAATAATGGATAATAGATTAATAATAAAGCAAGACAAGATGTCATTAGGAAATCCCAACCCTGAAGAAAGGAGCAAGATGGAAAGTTCTGGCCACTCAGACCTGTTTGGTCCTTCTCTGTTGTCTCCTGTCCTCTTCCTCACTGAAGGACACTCTGTCCTCCACACCTTTCCCTGCATTTCTTCTCAGGGGCCTTGAGAGTCATGGCACAACGTGCTCCAGGAGATGTGGTGGTCTACAGGCCTGGGATCCTCCCAGGTGGCCCTGGAACTCTTGACGGCAGGTGGCCCCTGAGATGCCAGAAGGTGGCACAATCCATACTCCTGCAGGGGCACCCATGCCTCCACCTGGTTTTGTCACCTCCTTGGGGCTCTGACCTTTTGGCCTTTTCCTATGGCTTATACTGGCCACCTCAGCCCATTTTTTCTCTCAAATTTGCCTTTTTCTCACTGGTTTCTACATGTTCCTTGTAAACTACCCCTGGTCTTCTGCATCACTCCCAGGCATACAGATGCTAGGAGGAGCACAGCTTGGGCAAAGGGGCCCCCATACCTGAGTTTCACAGGGCATGAGAGCATACACCACCACACCCCAAGGGGCAGTGTGACAAGGGCAGGAAACCATCCCAGGATACCTGGCTGGGAGACACTCCAGGTGACTCTCTAGAGCTGGAAAGGTGAGCCACTACCTTCACCCTGCCAGGGAAAGCCCAGGTGAGTCTGGCGAAGGGGTTCAGACATCTGGACCTTCGTTGTTTCCAGATGATTATCCAAAGCCAGACTTGCACTCTGCACAAATTGTATCTGCTTTGCTGCTGAGCTCAGGAGGGCTAGATCCTTCCTGCAGCTGGAGGCTGGTGCTGACCCAGAAGCAGCTCTGAAGGTCAGCTGCCTGATGGCAACCCATGGGCAGAGTGAGGGAGTACATATGCACAGGTCTGCTGGCCATGTGTCCACTCTGCCTGTGTACACAGCCCCCGTGGTCAGAGAAGCCTGCTAGAAGTCTGGATGTCCGTATGGCACCCCTAGGCAGAGCTGCGGCTTTCTCATTTGTTCCTTGAAACCTGAGGCTGTCCCCCAGGAGTGTCCCCTCTGCCACTGCAGCCCTGGGCCTGCCTCCTAACCCAGATGAGACTTTCTAAAGGGAGCTTCTATTGCAGAGTAGGATCTTGTATGCCACCAGGGTTCCAAGGTCCCACCCCAGAAAGATCCCTGAGTGACCATAGGTCCCTGGCAGAAGCTTCCCAAGTCCTTCTTTCTTGTATCCTCCATTTTAGAATCTCTGACTGGAAATTATGGGCTTCTTCTCTGAACTTTGTGAATTCTGCTCTGTGCCAGCCAGGGATTCCCTGAGCACCCATCTGGGTCCTGGGTCACCTGCCCAGGGGGTCACTTGCCAGCAGAATTTCAAATGGGGTTTCAAGTGGGGTCGCTTGCCATGATTTCAAAGTGCCCCATGATGGGGGTGAGGAGCTTTCTTGCTCTCCGTCCCTGAGGGCATGGTGAGTGGGTTTGACCTAGTGTGCACGGCCTGGGAACTGCCTGTGTCCTTACCTGGAAACTCAATAAAAGGGCCACAGGAATCTCTCGGGTTGTCTAGAGTATGTGGGTCTCCTGTGTGGGGCTGAGGAGGCCACACTATGAGTCTTTTCCACCACACGCCCCCGCCCACCCTGAGTGTCTTCTAAGCCTGCTGGGAGGAGACAGCCTTGATCCATTTCTGCCTCTGTATTCTCTGTAGTTTTAAAGGGTCCTGGGCTGAAACTGTCCCTCACTCAGGCTGTCTGGGAAAGCACCTGAGCTGGAGAGTGTGCCCAGGCAGGGGCACATGAGGGCACAGGGAGTGGGGGCACGGGAAGATATCTCCTTGGCACTGACATAAGTTAAGCAACTGAAGCATGTGGTTTGCTCCTCTGAACTTTGGCCCTCCGGTGGCAGCACCCCCACACTGCTGAGGGGGCATGTGGACATGCCAGGAAGGGGCAGGGCACTGATGCCCCTCCCTGCCCCACAGATGGTGGAGTACCCGCCCCTGCTGCTGGCGGCCGCCTTGCTGGGTCTGCTGCTGGCACTGCTGCTGCTCCTGAGGCGCTGGGGCTGGGGCCTGTGTGTGGTCTACTGGTATGAGTTAGTCCTGCAGCCTGCCCGCAACCTGCTCATGGGTGACACTAAGGAGCAGCGCATCCTGAACCATGTGTTGGAGCACGCGGAGCGTGGGAACCCGCAGAGCGTGCTGGAGGCCATCGACACCTACTGCTCACAGAAGGAGTGGGCCATGAATGTGGGTGACAAGAAAGGTGAGTCCTAGCTGGCAAGTGCTGGGCCCTGGGCCACGGACCCAGGCTGGCAGCACAGCCCTATCGGAGAGGCTGGGAGGCTTGGGACAGGCTCCTGTAGGAGCAGGGCCCGAGCCTCGGGCTCAGCCTCTGGCTTCACCACCCCAGGCAAAGGTCCTGCAGGGACCTGGACACCCATGGCAGGACTCTGCCAGTCTTCAAAGGCTGTTGTTCTGAGTCCTGGTGGGGAGTGGGAAGTTGAACTATGCACCTCCCTTGCTTGGGTCCCTGGTTACTCATGACCCTGCTGCCTCCTGCCCAGGGACGGCAGTCCTGACATTTTGGAGTGATGGTACAGCTCCTTCGACTCTGCCCTGGCCACCATGGACCTGCCTAGAGACCAGTCAGGCTTGTTTTCCTCGGCCCTCTCAGCCTTGGACTGCAGCCCAGGGCATAAGCATGTGCTGTGCTGCGTGACAGCCTCGTAAGGGGACAACTCTGGGTTAGGATGGTTGGGGTCAGCCAGGGAGGGTGCAAAAGCATGGAGGCCAAGGGACCATGGGAATTCCAAGGGTATATGCACAGTGGGGAGCAGGTCCTTGGGCCAAGCACTTCGGGGGGAGGTAAAGACCCTCCCCCAGCAGGCTGGACATAGTGGCTCACACTTGTAATCTCAGCACTTTGGCAGACTGAGGCAGGAGGATTGCTTGAGCCTGGGAGTTCCAGACTAGCCTGGGCAACATAGTAAGACCTCACCTGTAGGAAAAAATAAAAATCAGCCAGGCATGATGGTGCACACCTATAGTTCTGACTGCTTGGGAGGCTGAGGCAGAATGATCACCTGCCCCTAGGAGGTAGAGGCCATGGTGAGCCGTGATTGTGCCACTGCACTCCAGCCTGGGCGACAAAGTGGACCCCAACTCAAAAAACAAAAAAAGACCCCTGGCAGTGGGTAGGGAGGTGATCAGAAGACCAGAGGCCAGGTGTGCAGGAGGGGCTGTTGCTGGGCTGGGTTCCTATCCTTCCTCTGTACTCACAGCTTTCCCCACGACCCCTACCACAGGCCAGATCGTGGACACTGTGGTGCGGGAGTACCAGCCCTCCGTGCTGCTGGAGTTGGGGGCCTACTGTGGCTACTCGGCTGTGCGCATGGCCCGCCTACTGCTACCTGATGCCAGGCTGCTCACCATTGAGCTCAACCCTGACTACGCAGCCATAACCCAGAGGATGGTAGACTTCGCAGGCCTTCAGGACAGGGTGCGGCATGCCTGCCCCTCGGTGACCAGTGAGGACACCAGGGCTCAGAGCGTCCAGGGCGGTGGATGGGGCAGCCTTGATTCACACCTGCCACTTGGTTGATTCAAGGCCACATTCACTGGGCTGTTGCTAGGCCTGTGTGGGCTTCCTGGGCCCAGAGCCAAGGAAGGACCCACAGCGGCACAGTGAGGGTGGTCTCACAGCCTTGCTCTACAGAGCAGGAAATCCCCAAGGCAGCCCTGGGAGGAATGGGCAAAGGAGGACCTCATCGCCCCACAAAAAACTGTTGGGTGAATGCTTGTGTGTGTCCAAGGGGGCCTCTTGTCCCTCCCTGTGGGCATGGGCACCAACAGAGTGCTGTTCCAGGTCACTGTGGTGGTTGGGGCATCCCAGGACATCATCCCTCAGCTGAAGAAGAAGTATGATGTGGACACGCTGGATATGGTCTTCCTTGACCACTGGAAGGACCGGTACCTGCCAGACACGATCCTCCTGGAGGTGAGCAAACCCGTCTTGCCAGGACAGCCTTGCTGGTGCTGCCCTGGGCCCCAATTGGTGAGCCTCAGCCTCTCCAGAGAGCTAGGAGCCTTGGCCCAGCCCTGCCAAGGATGGCTCTGGGGGCTACCTTGAACACAGAGGAGGTGTCTGAGGCCAGGGAGCGCAGGGGTAGGAGGCCCTTTGGCAGGGGAGATTGGTGGGGAGCATAGGGGCCTGGCTCTGGACACAAGGGTGCCAGCCTGCCTGAACTGGTGCAGAGTGCTGCCAGGTGGTGGGCAGTGGGAGAAGGTTGAGCACCCTGGACCAGAATGCCTGGGCAGAAGGAGCATAGGGCTGAAAAGATGGGGAGCTGCTCAGGGGGCCGTGCTGCCCTCCCACCAAGCATGCTGCTGCTGGCACAGGAACAGTGGGTGCCTCCTGAAGATCCTTCTCCTGAGGCCCCTCGTGAAGGGCCAGTCCCTCAAGCCCACCTGTTGAGGACCCTGAGTACCTCTGGAGTGAGGCCAGGCATGGATGGGTCACCCTCATTCCCTGGTGCCTGAGGCGGGGGCATTGGTTCTGACACCTAAGAAGCTTCATGTGATGATGCACGGGCTTACCCTCCCTGGTGGTCAGCAAAGGGGCACTGAGAGGCTCCCCGCCCCCCCCCATGGGCTTGGGACACCACCCCATGGCCTCTGCGCCTGGCCTGGGGCTATCCGCCCAGTGCTCGCCTGCTGCAGTGCTCCTAGGAGCTGCAGGCTGTTGTTGGCAGCAGAACTGTGAACGCTGGGGCATAGTCCTTAAGCCCTGGAGGTGGATGGGAAGGAGCCAGCACTGGCAGAGGCTGGTGGTGTAAAGGGCATGGAACATTGTGGGAATGGGGAAGTTGAGGGCATGGAGGGCTTTGCAGGCAGGGTGAGGTTAGGTCTGTCTTCCAGAAAGATTTTCAGCAGTCGGAGAGTGCAGAGGGGGGCTGTGAGGAAGGCACTGTGAAGGTCGAAGGCACTGAGCCCTGGGTTGGGAGGGGGGACTGTGCTGGCCAACGGGGCAGGAGGACATGGGCCAGGACAGGGCTGCTGTGGGGGGCTCTCCTGGGCAGGGGGAGGCCCACCCCCTACTATGGAAGATGGCCCTGGCAACTGGGTACTGGGGGCAGAGAGCAGGTGCCCAGCCAGCCAGCCTCACTTGGGTAGGATCAAGCCCCACACTGGGCTGTGTCACAGGGTT
Organism: Carlito syrichta; assembly: GCF_000164805.1. Lineage (NCBI taxonomy): Eukaryota > Metazoa > Chordata > Mammalia > Primates > Tarsiidae > Carlito > Carlito syrichta. Next base: position 545,149 of record NW_007248431.1, read on the forward strand.
GGGTTTCGGCAGCTGTGGTGCCTGTTGTAATGAGAGGCCTGCCATTTAGTAACTAGGAAACTAATAGTCATTTCAGTGCTGTTGTTCAAAACTGGTCATTATCTCAAAAGAAGCAGCATCATGAATTGGGAACGGCTGTGCTTTTAAACATGCGTCTGCACACCCAGCAGGGGCGCTGCAGCCCTGCTAATAGGGTCAGGACCAGCCTGGCTCTGCAGGGCCCAGCCGTCCCCTCCCCTCGGTGGGCTCCCTGAGCATGGAGAAGGGTGTGTGTGTGTGTGTGTGCGTGCGCACGCACTCAGGGGCAGATGGCAACTCAGAGTGGCTGATACCTTGGGGAGGCCACTCCACAGAGCCACAGGAGGAAGTGAGAGACACATAGACAGCACGGGAAGCCCCAGTACCTCTTTAAGACAATCTCTGAGGCAGGTCACTCTGCTTTCTTCTCTCTGCTAGCCATTGCATCCAGCCCATACCCCAGGGGAGAGGGACAAGGCTCCCCCTCTTGAAAGGAAGAAGAGAGAATGGAGGGTACAGCTTAAAACTACCTCAGGAGAGCCACCTGCTCCCCTCCACAGGTCAGAGCCCTGGGTGGCTCATATGCTGGGATTCTCCAGGTGTCTTTTGGCTATCAGGAGGCTCTCAGTGTGTGGACACAGACAGGCATGTGCTACTACCTTCCCTGAAACCAGCTTCTTAAAGAGTGGCCCCTCACCTCCAGAGGTGACTGTAGTCCCTTGTCTCTCCTTTGTGATTCCCTCTGGGTGCCTGCTTCTGGAGGCTCCTGAGTCTCCCAGCACCACCCTGAGAACCCAGGAGGCCTCGGGGCCCTGGTTCATTTTGTGCAATTCCTGGCCCAGACCCAGAGGGAGCTGCCCTCCTCAGGCCAGCCTGTGCCCTCCTCCTGGGCCAGTCTTTGTCCTAAGTTTTTTCGGCCAACATTGCTAGGACATTTCTTTTTTCTAAGAGAAAATGCATCATGATTCACAATGGTCCTTCCTATTCAAATTGTGGAGCTTTGGGCTGTCCCTTGGCCTCACTGGCCTCACAGCTGTATGGCATCCATACTCCCCTGAGAGCCCATGAGAGCCCACAGGCTGGAATGACTGCTCACCCCTGCTGGGAGGGCTTCAAGGACTGTGGGGCTCTCTCAAAGGCACATCCTTGCCTGGAGGGGTACAAAGGCAAATGCCAGTGTTTTTAAGTCACTTGGGGACCCCCTTCCTGCCTGTGTCTTGAGATACCTCCTGCCTTAGTTGTTTGATTTTGTTCTCAGTGTTCGAGATTTTTTTTTTAACTTTTGTTTTTGATATGTAAGTCAGATCTCCCGGACAAGGGTGTCACTCCCCCATAGGCAAGCACTTCCTCTGGAGGTTTCTCTATTATTCCATGGGCTGTAAGCAGATCCTCCCACCCAATCCCCCACCCCCCACTTAGATAGACAAGCATCCCATGAGGTTGCTCCTGCTGAAGGGCCCTGTCGGTCATCCCTATGACTATGTATCCAGTGACAACCCCTTCTTTTTGCATAGAGCCCGAAGGAGAAGCCCCATGTCCTCTCAGGGCCCAGGCACCAGTGGGAATGGGGCTCTGCAAACACAGGAGCCTGGGCCCATCCGAGCCCATCTGGGTGTCAGGCCTGTTGCAGGGAGGTGGGTCTGCCGGTGGCCTCTGCCCTGGTGCCTCTTCCTCTTAGGTGCCTGTGTTCCTGGCACCAGGTGTCTGAGACCTACTAGCCTCTGGCCCCACCATCTCCTACCCCTTCACCCAGCTAGCACTTCTTGTGCACCTACTATGTGCCACATGCTGTCTGAGGGGTTGGGCTGCACAGAGGAGTGAGGGAGGAAGACTCATTGTCCTTGAAAGCCCATGTTCTAGAGGTGGGACTCCAGCCTTACACCACCCTCTCCTGCAGGACCCATGCTAGGAGAGAACAGGGGGCCTTGGGAGACCTGTCCTGTCCTGACCCCCACCCTTTGGTCTGTCTCCTGCAGGAATGTGGCCTGCTGCGGAAGGGGACGGTGCTGCTGGCTGACAACGTGATCTGCCCAGGTGCGCCAGACTTTCTGGTACATGTGCGTGAGAGCAGCCACTACGAGTGCACGCACTACTCCTCCTACCTGGAGTACATGGAGGTGGTGGACGGCCTGGAGAAGGCCATCTACATGGGCCCGGGCAGCCCTACCAGGCCCTGACTACCCACCTGCTTGGGATCCCTCACCACGCCTGGCTGTAGACAGCGTGATTGGCATACTTCCGCCAGCCTTCTCCCATGGCTCTGGGGTCTGTCCTAAATGCAGAGCACACTGAGGCCAGGGCCTGGGCCTGCCACACTGACCTCTGCACTGCCGTTCTAGACTATCCTTTTTTAAGACTCACTTATGACCTCTTTACTAAAATCTGCTAACTGTAATCATCTTCCACGCTAATGTCATATCTTAAAAATATAAACCAGAAATTAAAGATCTACATTTTAGATACAAGAAATCAACTCGGTACCATTCTTCTCTACTGCCACCTCAGCCCCGGCACCAAACACTGGAGCTCTCCTGAAGGACACTGATACCACGGGCCTGGGCCCATGGCAGGTTGGGTTTGGGTGTCATGCCTGGTTGGGAGCTCCCAGCCAGTGTGGCGCCAGCCCTGCTCAGCACCATTCCTCCTGTGGCCAGGCCAGGGTCACCTGCCACCCCTATGGGGACATCTGCCTGCCCAGGAACCTAGAACAGAGAAGTCAGCCAGCATTTGCGCTCGTCTGACTGAGCTGATGCTGCAGCTGGGTGGACATGCCATAAAGCAGTGCCCTGGGCCCTGAGTGCCACTGAGTGATGTCTCCTTCCCTGTTCCTACTCAGCCTTGCTTGTGGAGAGGAGACTGGCTCAGAGTAGCCATGACACCCCTCAGACTGCCCTACTGGCAGGTGACGACACAGTGCTGGTGTGTGTCTGCTGAAGCCAGAGCTGCCCCAGCCCCACCCTGGTGCTCCAGCCCCAACTCTCCCAAGGAGCCAGACTCTGGCCACCTCAGAAGCTCCCCAATGCCCCAGCAAGGACCCAGGTCCCAGACCCATATCACCTGTCCTGGTTGAGCTCACCTGTGTCCAGACCAGCCCCTAGCAGGGACTCCTCTTATTAGGCTCAGGGCCCAGCTAAGCTCCCAAAGCCAGCCCCTCCCTCTGGATGTAGAGGTCAGCAGCAAGCCCCAGTGGATGAGTGGGCAAAACAGAGAGATATCTGTACCCAGTCCCCACCCAGACACACCAAGACTCCGACACCAGGGAGGAGCCAGCAGCTGGTGACAGGGATCAAGCTGCACAGATAAGTTCCTTTGCTGATGTTTTTAATTTTTAAATTTTCGTACAAAAATTTAGATGTATACCAATACAGTCTTATTTTGGCTTTGTTTTCAATGCTTTTTGTCAGTGTTTCTCTTCTGTTTTAAAGTTACAAACAGCAGGCACTGAACAGCAGTCCCCTATCCTCCACAGAAGGTCAGCCCCAGAGATGCTACTTGGGCTCCAGGCAGTCAGGGGGCCTGGCCACAGTCAGCTGGGGAAGGGCTCCACTGCTTGGGGCCACGAGTCTGCAGGACTCCAAGGGCAGGAGGGGGCATGGGCAGCCTGACCCCTGTCCTGTTGCCCCCAAAGCTTCCCTATGGCCAAGGCCTCGTGGAGCAGCCCCACACATGGTCTACTGCAGCAGGATGGCCTGGGGAGCCCCTCCACCCTCCAGAGTCCAGCTTCTCCCCCAGCCCCTCCCTGCCTGGCTGTCTCAGGGCCCCAGCACAGGTCTGTCTTCTCTTGGGCAGTGTATGGGCACACTCCTATCCTGCCCCATAGCACAGTCAGGTGCTTCCCCTGCCACCTCCCAGCCCCACCCCAGCTGCCCTTCGGCCTCCAGCCTGCTCTCACTGGCTCACGCACAGCACCATGTCAGTAAACAGCTAACTCAGCCTAGGGAGTTAGGTGGGGAAAGCCAGCCAGGGTGGGAGGGAGGGCGGCTACAAAGGGCAAGGTGCTGCCAGCCCCCACCGCCAGGGGGCTCCAGGCTCCACGCAGGGCCTGCTCAGGATAGCCTGCTCCAGTGGTCCAGTCCCTAAGAACAAGCGGCTGGGCCCGGGCCCTGCAGAGGGAGAGGGGACATGGATGCTGCAGCCACAACACAGGCCAACAGAGTAACACAGGCAGGACCTTTTGTGACTGGGCAGGACCCCTTCCAGGGCTACACAGATGAGGATGTGGACAGCAGCAGTTGCTGTAGTGGCGGGGCCCATTCTGAGGGTCTGGGCACCAGGGCCAATCCTGACCTGGTGACCTTTGAGGGGCCCTGTGCTCGGGGCATTGGAAGGTTCAAGGTCTATCCCCACTCTGGTCCCATCTCCTTGATCCCACAGGGCCTGGGATGGGGCTGCAGGCCTAAGAGAGCACCCTCCTTCCCGGACCTCAGCCTGGCCTTCCTTGCCCCGCAGGGAGCGTGCAGGAAGAGCAGAGCGTGCAGACATGGACAACAAGAGGCCCAGCAAGAGGATGGAAAACGGTCCACAGACAATCAGACAAAAGGACATACCAGGCATGCAAGCTAGACCCAGGAGTCAACGGGCTGAGGCTTAGCGTCCCCCACGGCGTCCACCAGCCTGACTGCAGGCCTGCTGGGCCCGAGTAGAGGGGCCTTCCTGCCAGGGTCGAGCTGCAGCACACGTGGGCAGGTGGACAGGAAGGCATTAGAGGCATAACAGAGCAGGTTAGTCAGCGCTCAATTGGGAGCAGGGCCAGGGCCAGGTGGGGTGGGGGTGGGGGCCTGCCAAGGCAGCACAGGGGAGCCAGCCGGTGTGGCTCACAGGCCAGGGTGGCATGTAGACACACAGAGCCTGCACACAAAGCCAGGGACTGGCACAGAGCAGGCAGCAGGTGCTGCCCTTGCCTGGCAAGCGCATGCGTAAGGGAGTGTGGACTCGCTGCTCAGAGGTTCTCTGCCGTGCATGGGTGGCCGGGGAGTGCTGCCCCATCCCTCCCTCATAGCAGGGTAAGCTTTGAACTATCAGCACTCACAGCCAGACTGGTGTGAGAGAGCTGCTTCCCCCTTGGGGCCCAGACCAGACTCACCACAACCTGGGCCACCCTTCAGGTAACCCCAAGGCACAAAGCCCCCAGGCGCCTGCCCACAGCCACTCACTTTCAATGGTTCTTTCTCAGAGGCCTCCCCTGCAGAGGTGCTACCCCTTGCCCGCCGCTCCCTCCGGTCCACTGTGGAATATTCATCTGTGTGTGGGGGAAGGTGAGGACACAGGAGCTCTGAGGGACAGGCCTGTCAAAGCAGCTCTCCCTCTCAGCCCAGATGCAGGAGGGTCCTGGGACAGTAGCTTTGGAGGGGGTTCCCACCTGTCCCTCACAGCAGGATTGCACAGGTGCCAGCTCCAGCCCTCCATGGCAGCTCGAACCCCCCATGGTAACTCCCTGAGATCCCTACACCAAATCTCTCCTCTCCAACTAGCACCAGTCACACCTCATAAAACCAGGAGGACGATCAAGTTTCACCTATCCCCCACAGGAAACAAGCCAGGAAGCATCTGCACTCACCTGGGCCCAGTGCATCCATGGGGATTACATCCCTGCTGCCTGTTTTCTCACCATCTGCAAGGCATGAGCAGGCACGTGGTGGCAGTGGGGACAGGGCAGATAAGCCCATGCAGAGCTGGCCCAGGTGACCCTAGGTGCTCTGGGTCACTAGGTCTCTGCTTCCTTCTGCCCATTCTCTGCCAGATGGCACCCCACCAGCTTGACACCAAGATGAACGCCATGGAAAGGGAATATTCCAGAGACAGAGCAGGAAGGAGGCCCCAACTGTGGAGCCATCCTAGCAGGAGGCCTGTCTCTCTCCTCCACCCTCACCCCCTCTTGCCCTCAGCAGGTGGGGAGCCACTCTTGCCTCCTATCCCCTAGGCCCCACTCCTACCACTCACCCAGGCTCTTGTCCACCAGTGGCAGCGTGCTGTCATCGAAGCCCCCAGGACTCGGTGCTCCCTTGGGCCCCTTGGCAGCAGCAGCCGCTGACTGAGGAGGCACAAAACAGAGGTAGGTGGGGCTGGCACTCTCTTTGGGACCCAACCCAGTGACTCAATGAAGTGAAGGGGAGGTCAGCTATACCTGAAGGCGTGCCTTGGTCCACCCATCCCTCTGCAGGGCCCCACGCAGCTCCTTGTAGCTCCACACTGTCTGCAGCACGTGCGATGCTGCCTTTGCTTCGCGTACAGACTGGCTGCAGAGTGGGCGGTGTCAGCGGCAGCCCATCCTCCACCCCACCCCACCCTGCCCTCCTGGTCTCCTCCCCCACCTGGAGGCCACAAGGGCCACAAGTGCAGGCACACCATGGGCCTGCAGGAGCGAGCGCGCATTATCCAGGCTGTCAGACACGATCTCGTGGATGGTGTTGAGCACAGCCACTACTGTGTCCTCCTCCAGATGGACGCTGGGCCGCACTGTAGCCTGTGTGCTGCGCACATTCCGTACCAGCTCAGCCATGGCGTAGCTCCCTGCGGTGGGGGGTACACTGTCAGGACATGCCCTGCCCACGCCTCCGGGAGAGATGACCTGGTGAAAGCCAGCCCGGCAATGCCCTAGGACACTGCAGCCACCCCGTGAACAGAAAGCTGAGCTTCAAGGATAAGGCTGGGAAGACAAGCGTCGCCGCACCTGGGACCCTCCCAAGTGGCGGGGATGAGGCCTGGACCCCTAAGCCACCTCCCCATCCGTGTTCTTACCGATGAGGTCCTTGTTGCGCCGGTCCAGCGAGAGATTACGCAGGGCGATGGCAACAGCGCGCACCACCTTGTCGGTCTCAGACTGCAGTAGCTCCACCAGCACTGGCAGTCCGCGCTCCTTGCGCACCATGGCACGAATGTATGTGGCCCACTGTGAGGGAGTGGAGGGGTCAGGGAGGTGGGGAAGTGGCGAGGGTGGGAGGGGTTGCTCAGCTGCTCCTGCCGGGCTGGCTCCTCCCTGTCCCTGGCCTGCACCCTGGGAGGGGTCTTCCTGCTCCCCTGCTCAACAAAGCCCCACTGCGACAGCCCAGCACCACCTCTAACAAGCAGTATCCCAACGGGTCAGGGTGTACTGCTTGCAACCCAGGCACACTGAACCTCTTAGGCCTTGGGGGCCCCGTGTCCCCTCCTCTCCCTGCCAGCCCAGCAGAAGCTGCACCAGCAGGGTGCCTGGGGCTCCTTCTCTGTCTCAGGTCCGCCCTCCCTGCCGGACCCCACCCCTCACCATCCAGTTGCCAGCGCTGAGGTTCTGCAGGGCGCCGGCGGCGGCCTCCAGGGTGTTGAAGTTCCGGCTCTCGGTGAGGAGGGAGAGGTAGAGACGCACTACCTCAGGCTGGTACAGCAGCTCAAAGCCTGGGTACAGGACAGCCCACCCACGGTCACCCAGAACCTCCATCATACCCCTACCTCCTACCCCGTCAGTGTCCTCACAGCTCCCAGGGCAGAGGTGAGCTGGGGCCAGGGATAAATGTGGGACAATCATGGAATGTCTACTATCAACACAATCATCCAAAGAAGAAAGAATTCCCATTTCACAGAGGGGCAAACCGAGGTTCAGTCAGACCTGCCTGGCAGCAGGAGCGTCCAGGAGGCCTGGGGTGGGGAGGGAGGAGACAACCATTTCTCTGTAGGTACCTGAAGCTGTGCAACCAGGGCCACACCCCTAGTAGCAGAATTCACCCTCCCTAGCAACAGGACCAGCACTGGCCAGTATGTTACTGAGGCTGTGCAACCAGGGCCATGCCCCTAGTAACAGGGCCCACCTTCCCTGGCAATAGCGTCTGCAGATATGTTATTGAGGCTATGCAACTGGAGTTATTCCCCTAGCAACAGAGCCTGCCCTCTCTGGCAACAGTCCACCTTCCTGCATTCAGGGCGGCTGCCTTAGCAACAGGACAACAGGACGCACTCTCCCAGCCAACTGTGACAGGTTCCCTGGCAATTGAGGCCCCATCTTGCTTCTCTATTCAGTGCTCTGGAGTCGAGGGGCTGAGGCAGCTTTCCAAGCCCGCCTGTCTCTACGCTAGGACTTCTTCCTGGCTTGGGAAACTACACCTCCTTCTCCTTGTCATCCTCCACATTTCATCACCCTCCCCCATTCTTATGCCCTATGTTCCCTCCACTCCAGCCTCTCCGGACTGCCTGCTCCCACACACTCCATGTGCATGCCCCTCCAGGCCTGCTTGATAGCCCAAAGCTTCACTACCAGGACAGACCTAGGCCTGGGATCTGCCACTGGCCCTGCCTGAGCCCATTCACCTTTGGCGGCCTCAGTTCGCTTGGGCAGGTCCAGCGTGTCAAAGTTCCGGTCCATGTCACCATCCTTCTTCCCTGGAAGGGAAAGGGGGTGGGAGGTGAGGTGGACCCCATGGGGATGGGAGTATATTAGGAGGGTGAGCACACTGCCCAGGCCTGGACACCAAGAGGACCCTAAAGTGGAGTATCATTCTCAGAGTTTGAGCAGGCAGGCCCAGGAGAGGACAGTGGTGACAGTGGCGCCTGGGGATATTTCAGCCGTGAGCCAAGCACTTAGGGCTCATCTCCCACCAGAGGCTGTACCTTCTCAGTGGCTCTCTTGTGGCTGCCAGCTGTGCCACTGAGAAAGCCAGGAGCCCAGGTTGAGTGGCAGGTAGGTACAAGCAGAGAGACTGAAGGCTGGCAGGGACAGGGCTTGCAAGGGTCACACAGCAGGATAGGGCTGGGGTCAAGAACTTTCCCAAGGGGAACCATCTTAGGCTCTACTGGTCTGGAGAAACCCCCATGCCCAGGTTGGACCCCTGCAGCAGTCCCACCTAACATCTGTGGAGCCCTACTTGTACACCTCTGTGACAGTAAACTCACTGCCTTCCAGCCACCCTCATCTCAGATGAGAACATGCTTGCCCCTCTGGAAGACAGCAGAGCTGAGCTCAGATTCCCTGCCTGACCCCACCCCCACTCACCCTCCTGGACCTTTGTATTGTCCCACTGAGCCACACATCACCCCATTCCATCATAGGAACAGACCAATTTCTGGTACCCTAGGAAGGAACACACCCTGGGTCCTGCTCCTGCCCACTCTGCTCAGCCCAGCCCCACCTAGGTAGGCACATCTGAGGTTACAGGACAGTCCCTGGCTTGCCTGCCAGTCAGGAGCTCACATTCCTGCCACCATCAAGGAGGTAGGGCAAGGCCTCAAGCTGGACACGCTTCCCACTCCTGGAAGCCCACTGCACCAGGACTGGACACTAGGACACACAGGGACTCACCTTGATGAAACCACTCCTCTGGTGACGGAGCAAGCACAGGAGAGAGGAGAGGAACCTGAGCACGCAGCACCCCCCTCCCATGCCCTCCCTGGAGGTCTGACTTCCCGTTGCACACTCTGGATTGAGTCTGGTGGCACGCAGAACCTCACCTCAATCACTTCTGGGGGCTGAATGCCCACCAAAGGGACAGGGAAGGGGAGGCCTAGGGTCAGTGGGCCTGGGGAAGGCCATGCCAGGCTACTGCAGCTGCTGGGAAACTACACCCTGTCAATGCGGTGGGGAGGGAATGGGGTGGGGGAGCCTCGCCAGGGATAGGGGCTGCCCTCAGGCTGGTCAAGGCTGCAGCCACTCTGTGGACAGCCAGTAGGTGGCATCATCTGTGCACTTTCCCAGTCAGCAGCCTGCAGAACACTGCCCTAGAGTGAAATGACTGGGTCTGGGCACTATGGGACCACATGGGTTTCCTTCCTGTCCTCCCCTGGACTACGTCCTGCACTCTGGCTCTCATCTGTGGTGTGACCTGGGGCAGGACACCCTCCTGGGCTCCCTGCTGCCAGCCCATCAGGGGTTGTCCAGGTGTGCCCTGGCCTCTGTGATGGTCTGTCATGGGTATGGAGAGCCTTCAACCGGAGGGGGGGGGGTCCAGAATGGTGTCCCAGTCTCACCACCCACCTTTGGCCTTCTTGCCACCAAAACAGCTGGCATCATCCCGCCTCCGGCGCTGGGAGCCTGCAGCATTGTCGGGGGGCCCAGCCTCAGCTTCCTGGTACCTGTCGGCTCCAGGCACCTCCTTGTGCACATGGTAGGACAGGTTCCGCATGATGCACACGCAATTCTCCACTGACTGTGGGGAGAGGTGAGTGGCTGGGGCACCCTACACACAGTGCTGGCTCAGGAAAGATGCTACGGCTGGCCAGCCAGCATACACCCAGGGTCCCGAGAGCATCCTGAGGCCTCAGCTAGGGGCCTGCATGGCACTAGTCATCAGGGAGGGGCTGGAGAAGGAAGCCCAGCCTCATGCAGCACCTGACCCATGGAGGACCACACCTGCTTCAGTGTGGACCATCGTGAGGTGGTGGACCACGTGCAGGTGCTGCCCCCAAACTGCATACCATTCCCCTGTGTCACAGCTAACACCTCCAGCCCCCAGGTCCAGTGCCTGCTCCTCCTCCCTTCCACCCTGGGGGCAGGTTGTGGGACCTTCCCCATCCTGCCTGCCCACCTTGTTGTCCGTATCCTTCCTGCCCACCGCCGACTGCAGAGCATGCAGGAGCGCATCCACCAGCCCTTCACACTCCCGGAGGCGCCGCCTGGCCTCAGCACCATCTGAGCTCACGTTTCTGGGTGGCCAAGAGCACTCCCATGACCCTCAGCCCCCATGGAAACTCCCCCAGCTCACCCCAGCCTCCACCGCCCCAGCCTCCAGAGTTTGTTTTTAACTGCAAAACAGGACCTGCTGCCACCCAGGGACTGGGACAGGATAGAACAGGCTGGAGCACAGTGAAGGGAAGGGGGCCAAAGAGTCTGAACCCCAGGTTGTGCCCTACCTACCGGCATCTCTGTCCAGGAAGAAGGGGCTTCCCTGACTCCCAGCTGAACTGGAAAGGGACAGAGGTGGGCCCAAAGAGGCCTGAATTCTGGCTCCCCTGCCCCACTCCAGTGGCAGCTCTGGGCACCACCTTGCCCTGAGATCAGGACCCCATAGGGCCATATCCTGATGGGCAAGCAGGAATGTGGGGACCCAGGATTCTGTCTGTAGGGTTTCTGCAGGGCTTCCTAGGGTTGGGGAGAGGGTAGGGGTCAGGAATTGGGATGAGCCTCCAGGCAAGTGAACATGAAGGTCCTGGCTCCCCTCTGGTCATTGGGAGACTGGGGAGAAGCTGAGCAGGGCTGGGGTACTGCACAGGCAGGAGGCCTTGGCCAGAGGGTGCCCTTGGGGAAATGCAGCCCCGTCAGTCCATTTCTTATCCACAGGACTCATAACATGGCACGCTGTCCTCCACACCATGTGGGACCATGAAGATGCCTGGGTAGCTGGTCACCTAAAGGGAACAGCACCAGGCAGAGGCCCAGGCTCAGCCCTGCCCACACCTCAGGCAGCCCGACGTGTTCTTGAAGACAGTTGTCCACTCAGCATCCCGCGGTTTGGAGTCCTCATTGGGCTCGCGCTCCCAACCTGAGTGGGGCACAATGATCTCGTGGGTCAGCGTCTGTAGGCCGTGGTCGATGATGACCATCTTCAGGGGCTCGTAGGATGACAGGTTCCAGAGTGTGCCTGTCGGGCACAATCAACCAACCACACTGACCATGGACATCCCTCCCTGCATCCCGTGGCTATGCTCAGGACCCTTTTTGTGCCCCGGCTAGCATGGAACAGCAGGAAGTGATGAAAGCCTGGAGAGGTTCTGGGCTAACTTGGCCTAGGCCCCAACAGTGGCTTCCAGTTGGGAGACTGCCCCCAAAGGAGGTAGGGTACAGAGGAGGCACAGGCATACTGTCTCATCCCACCTATTCCCTGCTACGTGGGTGGGGACTCATACTCCTGAGGTCATAAAATCTTGCAGAGACAGGTACCTGTCCCTCAGGCCCACAAGGCACAAGCCACACCATGGCACCATCAGGGTGGGAAGCAGAGCAGTGGGCCCTAGGAGAGCTGTTGTGGGGACAAGTGGGGAGGGTGCCCCCTGAGGTGCCTGGTGGCAGTTCTTCCTGTGGTTGAGGATGGGGACCTGTCATGGCATCTGGGCCTGACGCCTACCTCCCAGGGCAACTGGGACTCTGTACTACCGGGTGGCTTCCCAATCACGAGACCCAGGGTGGCCTCACCTCTCCTGAGGGAGGCAGACATGGCCAGGCCCCACTCACCAGTGACGAGCTCACGGACCTCACTGTCCCGGGCAGCACGCAGCAGGCGCACCAGGGCAGGCACCCCACCACAGTCCCGGATGGCGGCCTTGTTGTCAGTGTCCCGGCCATAGGAGAGGTTGCGCAGTGCCCCGCAGGCCCGGCGCCGCACCTCAGCCCGAGGGTGGTCCAGTAGGGCCACGAGCAGCGGTAGCCCCCGCAGCTGCCGCACACGCCGCTTGACACCCTCATTCTCAAAGCACAGGTGCTGCAGGTAGGCAGCCGCATTGGCCTTCACAGGGTCCACAGGGTGCCGCAGCATGGCCAGCACCTCAGGCAGCTCAGGGTCCCGCCAGCGAGGCTCCTTGCGGGCGCTGTCCACTGAGGGTGAGCGCCGCACCAGCCGGTCCAGGCTGCCTAGGCTGCCCCGCTCAGGCTGGGCTAGGGGTGCTGTTGCTGCCGGAAACATAGGCCGCTCGTCCATCAGCTCACCGGCATCATCTGCCGCATCCTCATAGGCCCTGTGCAGATGAGTGGGGTGCATGGACATGTCACAGCAGCCACTGGCCCTGCCTCTGAGCTGCCCCATCAACCTTCTCAAGGACCATGAACACACTCAACAGGGCCAGGTTGAGCACGTCTGTGTCTTAGCCCCAAGCACAGACCCAGGGTGCCCACAGGGTACAGACAGTCACATGCTACCCGGTCCAGCAAGAACATAGCCAGAACCAATGAGAGCCAAACCCAGCCGATGGCCTTCAGGGCTTGTATCCCTCCCAGGACAGGGAACTCACTCACTGCTGTTCCCTAGTCTTGAGCTAAATGGAGGTTCCATGCAATATCTGTCCACGATTGGGGTGGGGGGCTATCTCCCTTTCATAAAACCACCACGGGTAACTCCGTCAGGTCCCTTCCCTGTGGGAGTTTTTCTGTTCTCTCAATAAATCCTGCTTAAAAAAACAAAAACCAAAAAACCACCCACCCATCTTCTCATGAGGCCCATCTCTGGCTGATGCCAGGATGTGGGGGGAGTGGGTGACTCTCCGCATACAACCACCCCAGTGGGACTGTTCGAGGGATATTTGGGCCACCAGCCCCTTAGGACACGAGATGTCCTTGGTGCTCCTCAGACTGCTGGGTTGTGATCATTAAACCCACCACCCAGGGGAGGGACTGAGGGCAGAAGCGGTCAGGTGACTTGCCTAGAGTCACAGCTGAATCTAGACCCAGGTTGTGGTCATGTTCTGACTCTGCAGATACAGACACAGAGGGCAGCAGAGATAGAACTGGAGGCAGGGGGACAGAAAGGCGAGGGGTTCTGGACTCTGGTTACTAATATACATGTATGAAACTGAGGCCCAGGGACAGGCTGGGGCCTCAGACTAATAATACCACCTCTTGTATTTGAGTCTTTACAGTCATCTGTTTGGAACAAAGGCAGCAGGTGTTAGGCTCTGTCACCGGCTTCTCTTGTGCCCTGGACCTGTGAGGGGGTCCACCTAACTTCTACCATCCCAAGGCCTACCCTTTTGCTATCCTTGACAAGTGCCAAGGCCAATTCAAGCTAAAGTGCTCATGACCACTCAACCACAGCAGCTTGACTACATTATGGGGTACTCTGTGGCTAGAGAGTAGAAGGTAGACTTCCTAGATGAGGCAGGTGGGGGGATGGGTGCTCACCTGGCACGAAGGCCCCGCCCACACTCGGGCCTTCTCCACGTGGCCGTGCTGTAATCAGGCTCCAGCTCGGGACCACCCTCATCATCGGCGGCCAGGCTGCGTGTGTCATCCTCCAAGCCATACGGCTCTGCCTGGAAGCGCTCTGGCAGGGAGCGGCCACCCGGCGGCCCAGGCTCAGGGCCCACTGGGAAGGGCTCGCGTCGGCCAGGCAGCGTGAAGCAGCCATCACCAGGGCCTGGGCCAAGGGGTCCAGCACGTGGGGTCCGCACACCCAGCCCTCGAGACAGGCTGCCATAGCTGGGGCCTTCCCGGGGCTCGGGGCCATCAGAGAAGCCACCTCCGCTGCTGAGGTAGGCTCGGGAAAGAGTAGCCACTGGGCCACCACCACGCAGTAGGAAATGCCGGTCAAGGGGGCCATCAGCAAAAGGACCTAGCGGGGGGCCACCATCCAGCAGGGGGAGTCCATCCGGGCCCAGAGGCACCTGGCGTACTGTCCGCGTGGTCACTGTCTTGACCATCTTGGTGACCTGGTGGATAGGTGGGTGATGGGTAGGCTGGGCAGCCCTAGAAGCCTGGAAACTGCCACAACAGGGCCTGGCTGGCCTCACTTTTCTACCAGAACAGGCAGCCGGCCCACATGCCCGCTCTGCATGGGACAGCTATGGCTATCTAGCCTGTACTCCCACTACCCGGTCTGGTCATACCTTGGTCTCAGTGCGCCGGGTGGTGCCATCTTCGGAGGTAACGATGGACACATGGGAAGTGGGTGTGCCAGGGTCCTCCTCCACTGTCACTGTCTCCTCCAGCACCTCAGGCGCCTCTGGCATGGTGGCCAGTGAGGCCTGGCTGCCTGGGCTCTGCTCCTGGGGTAAGGAGGGCATTGGTGGGCAGGCCTGCTGCTCATGCATCCTGTAGTGAAGGTCCCCACGTGGCGGTTCTGTCTCAGCCTGTGCTGGCTAGCATGCCTTCCTCCTGGCCCGAGACATCTACCCCAGGGCCCGTGTCTGCCTGAGCTGGCGAGGCCCATGGCATATTCTTGCCCTCTGAACATCAAGGTGGATCCTGACAGTTGCCCATCCCTCCTTGGGCTGAGTTGGCAGATGAGGCCATGGCACAGACCCCAGAGGTATAGTCTTGGGGATCCTCCACAAGTTGTGAGGCCTGGCAGTCACAGGCCCCTCCAGGCCCAAGGAGACGCCAATGAGACCTGCAAGATGCCCTCCTGACATCATCCGCCACCCCTGGCTGGGCCTTCATGGTGTCCTGGGCCCCTCCCGTCCTTACCCCAGAAATCTTGAGTGCAAAAGCCTTGAGCGGGGGTAGTTTCAGTGCTGCTCACAGACTCCTGTGGCCACACCCAGGCTGCCACCCCCGTGGCCAGCCAGACGCCCTCAAAGGACAGAAATACCCAGCTCCCATAACACCCTGTGTACCCAGAGCACTAAAATACCCTCGCTTCTTTCAGCCTGAACATTCTTGGGCGTCAAGTGGGCATAGCCTGGCCCTACAGACCCTGAGCATCATCAGAGACCAGAGACGGTGGATTCAACCCGACAGCCACCCTTGTCACCACCCTGTAGGTGCCGACAGTGGTGGAATTCTGGGCAAGACTGCTTTGAATGAGGCCCCATGCCTGCTGGCTAGTCTTGCCAGTGGGGAAACTGAGGCTCAAAGAGGATAGGCTGACCACAGCACAGCCAGGTCCAACCCTTGCTGTGCTGAGCGACATGAGAACTAGAGACCCACAGCCTGTCCCAGGGCCTCTGATCACACAGGTTCCCAGTCCTAGGGCAGCACCATGCCGACACCCTGGGAGCTGTAACCAGCCAGGACGTGCAGGGGCTGAAACCCAAGTCCTAGTGGGTGGGTGAGTGGGGAGTACATTCCTGGGCAGCCAGGGCTAGGTCATAAGGAGGATAGGCCCCACTCGGTGGCCCAGGCCCCCGGGCCTTGTACAATGGGTCCCCTGCCTGGGGGCCTGGTTCCAGAGCTGACTCTGCCTGCTCCTGGGGCAAGGGGCCCACGCTGCCCTCAGGATCTGCCTGCCCAGGTCCTTGTACAGGAAGCCTCCCCTCCCCAGGTGGAGGGTCCCACCCTAGAGAAAAGTTTGGCCCCTAATATGTACAGTACAACGTACAAGGAGGAGCTGGCACCAACATGTTAAGTTCATCCCTCAGGCTCTGGTGACACAGGAAAGAGGCAGCCACAGAATGCACCTCCCTGCCCCTCAGGAGCAGGGCCTCAGAAGATGATGGATAACTTTATAGATGGAACACTGAGGCCTGGCATGGGGGAGAGGATTAACCCTAACTCTGCAATGCTGGCGTAGGTACTTCAGGTAAATGGAGACTGACAAGGAGGCTTTTGGGCTACACCTCATCCCCAGTCTTAGGATGCAGGTAGAACGCCTGCTGGGGACTTGGACACCAAAAAGGGACCCTGTTCTTTGAGGAAAAGAAATATACTGAGGCCCAGAGTGGGGACAACTGGTGGGCTGCCAGGCAGGGTGAGCTGGGCTCTTTTCCAAGGGTACTGGGAAGTGAAACTCTGGAGCAGGGGCCTGGCTGCCTTGTCTGTATTTGGCAATCGCAGGTCCAATGTATGCTACAACCTAAGCTCGCTCTACTGGGCCCATGGAACTGGTCAGCTCAAGCATGGGGGCCTGGCTCCCAGGGGCTACAGCTCTGGTGGTGGGGTAGGGTGGAGGGTGAAGCAAGACTGAGGGAACATTGCCCAGGACACTCTGTCACTGGGATGTGGCCCGCAGATTTGCATATATTTGCATATATTAGACACTCAAAGAACAGTTCCCTACTCCCTAGCTAGGCAGCGGGGATAAGGGAGAGAGGAAGAGGAGAAGGACATCTTGGGGCCTCAATGTCCCTCTGTGGGCCCAGCTCACCCACTCACCCTGGCAGTGGCGAGGGTCTGATACAGTATAATTGAGGGGGTGGGAGCCTGGCAAAATTGTGGCATCACCCACCAACCTGGCCCAGGCCCTGCAGCCCAGCCTCTGGATCCTGAGGCCCCGAGTCCCTGCTGGCAAATGACCTCAGGGAGCTAAAAGTGAGTGATGACTTCACCCTGGCGGCGGAGCGTGAGTCACCCGGTGATCACAGAAAGTGGCTCCATTACACACGCCTGGGCACACACACACACACACACACATAGATAGGAATCTGAACACACATGCATGTACCTGGCCCCCCCAGGAACCCATATGTGCACATGCAAGTGCCCAGCCTGGCGCAGGCCTGAGCTTGTCAACCTGCATGCTCTCCTAAGAGCACCCTAAGCGCACAGCACCCACTGTTCCTGAGGCACCCTCAGCACATACATCCTTATCTCCTCCACCTACATGCTGTGTGGCTCAGGCCTCTGCATCATCTTCAGGGTAGGCCATGGAATAGTGGGTCCTTGGATTCCTGTCTGCCCCCATGCCCTACCCTAGGACTCCACGTCACACATGGACCTGCCCAGGTTGTCCTGCTCTCAGGAACCCTGGCCCTGCAGCCCCACAGAGCCTGTGCTCCAGAATCCTGGGCTGTTCCCCTTTGCACCCCAAACATTAACTCCATCCTGGACATCCAACCCCACAGGCTGTGTCCTGCCAACTGTCTCCTGTCACCTCTCCCCAACCCTTGTGCAGGGATTATGACCAGCCTCTCATCCAGTTACTCATCCTTCCCGTGGCTCTCTCATCTGTGGTGTACCAGGTCTGTCCCTCACACTTGGCCTGGAGAGGGACTGCTCCCAGGTCTGGGGTTTCCCATGAGCTTCCTTGGATGTGGACCCACCCACTCTCCCCTGCTCTTAAGAGGGTCCCAGAGGTACAGGTCTGAGTCCAGCATGAGGGCTCTGGGCCCCATCACACACCTGGGGCTGGGCTTTCTCACAAGGAGATGGAAAGGACATGGGGGCCAGGGCCATGGGACATGCCAGGGAGCACTAGCCAGGTGCAAGCAATGCAGAGCAGTGAAGAGGTGGACCAACATACAGAGGGGCTGTCATGGGGCAAAGTCCACAACAGCCCCGAATGGGAGCGGGGACAGCAGAGGAAACAAGTCAAGTCCTAATTTGGGATGAGGACTGGACTGGTGTCCCAGAGGCACCTATCTACCTGCACTGTCTGTACCTTACAACACCCACAATCTGTGTTCTGAAGAGCAGACTGTGGGGTGGGTGCCCACCCTGTCCAAGGCCCCACTGGCACACACAGGGGATGGGCTGAGATTGTACCATGTGGATCCCACACCCATGGGCCAGGCTCTCTGAGAGCATGAGATGGCTGCCACCAGATGGATGGATGAATGGAAGGATGGAGGAGTGAGTTCCTCCACTCCCAGCATGGTTCTCCCAGGTAAAGAAGTCAGGCTGACCTCTTTCACCAGGTAGCAAGCCCTTGGCCATCACAAAACGCCCTTTCCCTTCGTGCCCATGGTCTCTGCCCAATCCCAGGGACCCAGAGCTCACCACTCCACACAGCAGTGCACTTTCGAGGGTGTGGCCCCAGGCAGAGGGGCCAAAAGGCCAAGCTGGAAGACCAAACTGGGAGAGAGCAGGGCTAGCTGTCACCATCTCCAGCCTCCCCAAGCTTATCCTGGATGATCAGCCACACTGTGACATAAATCTCTCCCACAACTGGCCCCTCCATCTCTGGGGCAGTCAGCAGCCAGAACCTGGGGACCACATCAGGGTTGCACAACAGGCAGAGAGCTGGTTGCCCAGGTAGGCAGGTGTGTGGGAGACCTGACTCCCACCCCAGGGGGTCTTGGGTGGTCTCTACCCAGCTCAGCCTTAGTTTCCTTGCCTGTTACTGAACCTGGCCCCTGTCGGCAGAGTGCAGGCTGCCCATGCCTTCCCTTCCACCTCGGCACCTAGGCAGAAGGTCCTGGTATTCCTTGGAGACCCCCTTGACCGCCTGCATGTGGGCAGGGCCGGCCTTCCATCATGTGCACCCTGGCAGAGGGGGGCTTCCACTAAAGCTCCAGAAGCTCCTTCGCTGGTCCCCGGAGTGGGAGGTGCAGGGGAGAGGAGAATAATCCTCCAGGGAGCAGGAGGCCCAGCAGGGCTCCCCCTCCAGACTCAGCCTCCCTCAGGTCCCCGCACCTGTCCTGGGTACTGGTCGGGATGCCCCCCCCGCCAGGTTCTCGTATTTGTCCTGGGCACCCGCTAGGGTGCGCCCCCCAGGGTTCCGGACACTCCGCGCAGGGTCGCACAGCCTGGGCCCAATCCCAGCCCCGAGGCGCTCCAGAGACCCGGGGCCTGCGCCTTGCACACGGGGGGCAGCGCTCACCCCGCCCGACCCGGCCCTCACAGCCTGACCGAGAGGACAGACAATAGCAGTCCGCGCCGGGATCCGCGGAACAAAGCGGGTCCTGCGGACAGGCTGGCCTCCCCCCGGTGCCCCCGCTGAGCACCCTCCAACCTGTCTGAGTTCGGCGGGCATCGGGCCGGGGCGTGGGGCGCAGGCGGCAGCGGGACCGGGCTCGGCTGCTCCGGCACTCGGGCTCGGCTTGCGGACTCGCTCCCCGCGGGGCGGATCCGGCGGCAGCCACGGCCAGCAGCCAATGGGCGGGGCGCCCCGGCAGGGCGAGGCCAGCAGCCAATGGGCGGGGCACCCTGGTGGGGCGGGGCCAGTAGCCAATGGGAGGGGCACCTGGGCCGGTGGGTCGGGGCCACAAGCCAGTGGGCGGGGCACCTGGGCGGGTGGAGTGGGGCCAGTAGCTTGGCTACCTCCCCTCCCTCTCCCCGATCTTCAGCCAGGGTTGTGAGCTCCTCACCCCTCTCCGCGGCAAGGGTGACATTCCCCGCCGAGTGACTTGGGCCAGGCCCTGCCTCCCAGGCCTCCGTTTTCCCCATAAATGAGCATAAGTGTCTCTGCCTGTGGAAGGAGAAAGTGAACTCCCGCAGGGTAGGGACCGGTGCCGCGATGGGCCGAGCATAAGGTCACCCCCACTGGCATAAACCGCTCAGCCTGGCTGCGACTCAGTGTCACCCTGCTGTGAAATGGGGGCTGGTGTCGGCGCTGCAAGGTCCTGCAGGTCTCCCAGAGCCCGCCGCAGACCAATCCCTAACCAGAATGGGCTTCCAAGGAACCGTCCTCACAGAGCTCAATGAGGACCTAGACAACAGTCCTGCAAGGGTTCCATTTTGTGTCTTGAGTTCTCCCTAACGAGACCCCTCCCGGAGCCTGTACAAATGTTCAGCCACACCCTGGGGAGTCTGGCTCTGCTGGAGGCAAGGGGAAAGAGGGACCCAGCTAAGACCACCTTCTTGAGTCACACCTTACAGAGGCAAGCCAATGGCTCCAGCATGTGAACAGCTCTGAGATAAAAAGAGCTGGGACCAGCTCAGGGAGACCTAGTGGGTTTGGCAAGAGAAAGGCCCCCAGCCCAAGGCCTCCCACCAGCTCCTCTCTGGAACCCTCTCAGCAAACAGCCTCTCTTGGGGCCACCTCCACCCCCTGCTTCCACATGTACCATGTACAGAAGCTATGTGGCCAGCACGCTAAAGACTTGGTGCCTACCACGTGCCCCTCTGAGCCTCAGTTTCCCCACCTGCACAGGGTGAGCCACCTGACTGCTGGTGCCCTTATCTTCCATCTAGCGCAGGCCTTTGTGGAGCCACCCAGGGCAGTGTGTAGGAAGACCGGAACACTGCCCTAAGGGAATGACCAGGATCTGATGTTTAAGCTGGTTCCATCTTCTCAATTTCACCAACTGCCAGTGCCCCGGCCACATACCCACCTTTCTGAGCTCAGGGTAAGCCCAACAGTCCAGCTGGCCAGGTCCACAGGGCCGGGGAGCAGCCCTGCTCCAGCTAGGTATCTGGAGGAGGGGCCCTTTCTGCTGAAGAATGCAGAGCAAGTAGCACAACCTCGCCTGGCTTTCCAGCCTCTGCCAACAGCCACCTGTCTCGCCACCAACCCTAAGATTCTTAAACCCCCAGCTCTGACCCTGGGGTTTAGTGGGTGGATCACTAGGCACTTCTGCTGAGATCAAACTGGAAAACAAGTCTGGCATGGAGGCAGCTGGACCTGGTCAGCTGTGGTCCCTCTTCCCCCAGACTCCCATTAGCCCACTCAGCTATAGCCCTGGGAGCATGTGCTTTCCCTATCTCTGCCTGAGAAAAATCAAGGAGGTGGGCAGAGGCAGTGGGGCAACAGCCCAATGTCTTGCACTCCTCCGCCTTAAGGAGATCAGGGCAGCTCCAGGCCATGGGAACATCTCCCTACAAGGGCATCAACCCTCTGGGATGTCGTCAATCCTCCCACACTGCCTGTCCATGGGCTGGAGAATAGAGCCTGTTCCAGCCTGGAAGAGCTAGACTGAGGGCCCTGGTGCCAGAAGGGCAGCCTTGGGGTCACTGGCTGCCACTGTTTCCATGTGGCCCAGACAGGGTGTTCTGCTTCCACCTTAAGTCTGGGGGGGTGCAGGTCTCATCCTTTGGAGTGTCTGGAGTCTGGGGTTATGGGGATGGCCCTGGCACCTAAACCTCTGGAGGCTTCTAGGCACCAGGGGCTTAGAAAGTGGGCTCCTAGTGGGGCTGGGGTCCTCTGGAGATATTGACTCTGACTACACCTGTGCTGGGTTGCACATTCCAATGGATCTCATGAGTGGACACAGAAACCATCACCTGTTCATTGGCAGACATCAAGGATTAGGGAGTAGTCACTAGCCCCAGATTCCCCAGCCTGACATAGGCTGCTGCTTCTGTGCCCACATGCCTAGCTGGGGAGGTGAGCCCACAGGGCCAGCCTCAGCAGAGCCCAGCACCTGGATCCTTTCCCCTCTAGGCACCAAGAGCCAGGCTGCTTCAAGGCACCAGCACATGTGTGCCAGGCACAGGTCTCTGGAGCCAGGGTCCAGCAGGACCAGAGAAGGGCAGGTGTGTGTAGGTGCTGGGGGAATGCTGGGGGGAGGTCTAGCTGCTGGGTTTTGGAGGTCAGGGAGCTAAGCCACAGAAACAGGACTCTACTGCAAGGGCCCTCTAGGGTTCCTCTGTGAGGCATCCAGAGGACACAGCAGGTGGTCCCTCAGCCTCTGAGTTGGTTGGTAAGGAGAGGCCTTCCTCTTTCCACTGGCTGCTGGGACCGTCCGTCCGATTACCTCCTGCCCTGGGTCTCTGTCAATAACTGGAACCACAATAACCACACAGAACCCCAGCTTTCCCTGCATTTCCTCGTTCTGCTCTCACCACCTGATCCAAGGGTCATTGCTGCCCATCTGCAGGCAAGGGTGTGGGTACAGGGAAGGGGTGTCCAAGTGGCCTGATTTCTGAGTATGTGCCCTGACTTATGAGTTCTCAGGACCTGTCCAGGGAACAGACAGGGCCCATTCCTCCTGGAGCTGGACCATGGCCTGTAGGAAAACAAGGCTCCCAGGTCACCCCCTGAGCTGTAGGCAGAGCCCGGGCCTTGCAAGTGCCCTGGGGCTGACCCAGCAGTGTGTGCAATGGAGAACACCATGGCACAGAGACTCTGTGGCAGGCAAAACTTGGTCTCCAGGCTGACCAAGCAACTGCCCAGAACAGACTAGCTGCCTGGGCCTGAGCGCTCATTTCATGGAAGCGTTGTTCTGAGGGTCAGACTGTGCCCTGCCCACTCTTCACATGGTACCCAGCATACCCAAGTGGGACTTCCAGCACTCTTGGGATCCTATTTTCCTTCCCTCCCCAGGTGCTCCAGCAGGTCTTGCTATAATCCATTGCATGCTGGCTAGTGGTCCACTAGGACCCCTTGATTGTTTCCCCACTTGGCCATTTTCACACTTCCCAAGTCACTAGGCTGTTACCTGCAGGACCAGCTGTTGCCAGGCCATTGGCAGGGACTGCCCACTGCCAACGCCACCACTGCCCACACCAGGCTGCTGGGCACGCTCCAGTTGCAGGGCAACATGGCGCCGCTCCTGCTCCAGTGCCCGTGTCAGCTGCTCAAAGCGGGCCTCCTGCTCCTTCACTGAGGCCAGAATGCTGGCAGCTGAGTGCACGTTGCAGTCCTCCATGACTGGGTGCCGCCAGCTGCAGGCAAAGCAGAGCAAACTCATGTGGGGTGGGGCAGGTCTGGCAAGGCCGTCATGGTCCCCCTGCCTCCCCACTCACAGACCATACAATGTACTCCCAGACCAGAGCATCAGCTCTCTGGAGGGAAGCTGCATTGATTGAATTCTAAATTAAAAGTCATTAATCTGAGGCTGGGCGGAAGCAGCTGGCCCACTCCCCCTGGAGTGGGACTCTGACCCGGCTCCTCTGCTTCCTGTCAGGCCCAGCAGAACCACAGGCCGTGGGTGTCTCCATGTCCGCTGGGACAGTGGGAAGAGCTGGTGTGATGAGGGTTACTACCTCCCAGGTCCTCTGCTGCCCCCAGCACATGCTAGCTCACCCCATCTCGCTCATAGGCAGATGCCAGGGCTCAGAGAGGGTAAGAGACTGTGTGTAGCCACACAGCTGGTGTGACTAGCAGCAGGGAGTGAGAGGCCAGTCCACTGCTGGGTGCCTGGATGCCAAGGTTAGTGCAGGAGGACCACAGCCTCAGAGCTCCTGTGTACCTGCAGTCCAGCTGCCACTCAGCCATGCTGGCCATGAATGAGGGTGGCACCTGACCCTTGTGGCAGAGTGAACACTGAAGACAAACCTGGCTGAGGCTTAGGCTGGGTTGCATGAAGTAAGATTCCTGGAGGTGACTGGATGTGTGATGCCCCATCCAGAGAGGGTAGGGCCAGCGTCTGAGGCCTAGTGCTGGGGCAGGATCCGGCCTGCTGCCCAGTACTGCCCCCAGGCCCCAGAGGAGCGGGTGGGGTGGGGGCTTGGCAGCTGCTGCAGGAGCCAGCACTTCCCCTCAGCTTGTTCCCTGGCTGCCCTGCCTTTGTTTTTCATGGGCAAGAAGCAGCAGGACACGTATGCAGCATGCAGACCCAGGCTTAGCAAGGGGGTGGGTACTGGCCATACTGCCCAGTGCTACTTGCAGCCTCTTCCCAGCCTGGTCCCACCAACCTGCTGAGGCCTACTCCA
The DNA here is from genome assembly GCF_000164805.1 of Carlito syrichta. Classification (NCBI taxonomy): domain Eukaryota; kingdom Metazoa; phylum Chordata; class Mammalia; order Primates; family Tarsiidae; genus Carlito; species Carlito syrichta. The sequence goes on from NW_007248431.1 coordinate 568,967, forward strand.
CTGGTTCCCTAGCTCCTGCACCAACAGTCTTGCATGGGGGGATACGCACCACAGGTGATACCCTCCAGAGCCAGCTGTAAGGACAGAGCCCTTGAGAGGAAAAGCAGTGCTGGGCTTGGCTTCACCAGAGCTGGCCGGGCAAGAGAAACTTGTAGGGGTGTGGGTGTACCTCAGAGCTGAAGGAACACCATGGAGTCCAGCCCCACCATGACAGCTGGGGAAAAGGAGACTCCACAAGGGTGAGAAGTCAGCGAGGGCCCCTGAAGCTGCTCTCCACTTCCCTGGCACCTGTCACACAATTAAACTGTCAACATGACCTTGCAAGGAAGCCAGTGTGAGGGGAGAGCTGCTGTCAGCCAGTCAAGACTAGAAGCATGTAGGAGGCTGGGGCCACTGCCTGGGGGAAGAGTGAGGACTGGGTTGCAGACTAGGCCCTCCAGCCACCATGGCATGAGAAGACACTCACCACAGCCCACTTACAGGCTCCAGACATGCCAGCAGAGGGTACAGGCTGGTGTTGATGCCAGGACTGGTACATGTATGGCTGAACCTGATGGTGGGCATGGTGGCACCTTCCTCCTGGAAGGGCCAGGTGGTGGGCAGAAGTCAGGTCACCCAAAGCCCTCAACTGAGTCTTGTTTGCGGCTTTGGTGTGTCTCACCCATAAGCCTCAGAACCACAGGTGGGAGGGAATGGGATGTTGCCTCTGGTCACGATCTGTGGGACAGCTGCTGGCTCACTTCCCTTCCTGTGGAGACATGGGTTTTGGCTGTGCCTGACTGTGGCCCACACCCATCCACAAGACCAGGCTGGGCTACAGACCCTGTGGACCGCTGCCCTGCCCTGAGCCCCTCCAGCTGCCCTGGCTCTGAAGTCCAAGGAGGTCCATGTTGAAAGAGGCCCACTGGCTCAGACTGGGGGCTGGCTGGGGCCCCAGAGTTCTGAGGTCAAGGTGAAAGGAGGACAAACCCACAATGGCCTTCCAGTTGCTCAACTCAGCTCAGCTGGGATAAAATTACCATGTGTCTTCCTGGAGACATCCAGAAATACTAGCCAGCTCAGGTGTAGAGAGTCCTGGCAGCTTCCCCACAGGAAAGCAGAGACCCAGGTGCTGGCCTGGGCCACTTGCCCCAACCCCAGGGTGAGCCCTTTACCTGCCCTCAGGGCTTCCCTGAGTTTGCTGGCCACAGCCTCTGCAGCTCAGGGGCCAGGAGAGCAGCCCAGGGTACTCTAGGCAAATCATGAATGGCCCAGGCCAGCTCCTTCAATGTGGTGGCCCTAGGCCTGTGACAGAAGCACACGTGGACACAGGTGACCCAGCCTAGAACCACAGAGGGCAGCTTTGCAGATGGTGACTCAAGGCATAATTTGTATATTAAAACAATAAACATGTGGTGTAATGGAAGGCAAATGTGCATGAATTTTTAAGATTAAGCAGGGGCTTGGGGCAGAGCAGCTGATGCTGAGTGGGGTGGACACTGGATGGGCTTTTGCTGGGGCCCAGGAGAGCCACAGAGCAGGCAGGGAGGATGCTGTGGGGACCCTGGCTCTTTTCTCTGGCCAATGACATCACAGCCTCCACTGACCTGGGAAGGGCCCAGCACTGCCTGTTGGGTAGTCCCCTCACACCCCACCCAGAAGGCAGCACTCAACTCCACACCCAACTCAGAGGAGGCCAAATTGTGTCAAAGGTGCCTGCTCACCAAGTTGATTCAGCAATAAGATGGTAATGACAGGGGCAGCTCAGGAGTGACCAGTCCCCAGGACATAAGACACCATGTCCAGGCCAGAAAACATCAGGAACTGGGAAAGGGTTGGAAAAGTCTGAGATGGAATAATCCCTGAAAAAGTTAACTGACACACAAAAGTGATAGCCCGCACACACAGCAAAAATAAACACTGGCTACGTATCCATAGTGACCCAGGATCAGGATGAAAATCTCCCTGATGCTAAAAAAAAAAAGATGGGCAAGAAGGTGGTAGCAAAGACCTTCAGAGAGAGACTGTAGAAACAGTAATAAAGGCAGGATGGTGGGAGACACAAAGACAGATAGACAGTGAATACATGGGTGGGTGGGGGGGTGGGGGGATAAACAGAAGATGGTGCATGGATGGGTGAATGGGGATGGATGGTGAGATAGACTGATAGATGGTGAATAGAGGGATTGGTAAGTAGGTGGGTGGACAGATAGATGGTAAGTGGATGGGTGTGGGGGTGGATGGTGGGATAGACAGATGATGAATGGATGAGTAGGTGGGTGGATGATGGGATAGACAGAAAGATGGTAAGTGGATGGGTTGGTAGGGGGTGGATGGTGGGATGGACAGATAGTGAGTGCATGAGTAGGTAAGGGGTGGATGGTGGGGTGAACAGATTGTGAAAGGATGGGTGGGGGTGAGGGGGTGAACAGAAAGATGGTAAATGGATGGGTGGGCAGGGGGTAATGGTGGGTCCGTGGCAAATGGATGAGAGATGGGTAGATGGAGAGATGGAATGACAGAAAGGTGTCTTGCTAGAAGGGTCACTGGATGGATTTACAGATGAACTGTGGAGGCAGATAGATGGTGGACGACTGAATGGGGAGATGGGGGGATTAGAGGCCAGCTGATGAGTGGGTGAGCAGGGTGTGGACAGGAGGGTGAGTAGACAGTCAAATAAGAGGATTAGAAGTAATGGGAGGGTGAGTGAATGTTGATTAGTGAGATAGTAGGTAAGTGGATAATGGGTTGGCAGTGGATGGATAAAAAGGAAGGTGGAACATGGGTAGGCTGTGGACAGAAGTGATGTCAGAGGCTGGGCAGTTGGAGGAGTAGATGGAGGAGAAATGAGAATGGGACACACGAATACATGCATGGATGAGTGGGTGGACAGTGTGGGAGATGGGAGATGGAACCCATTTGAAGAGGAAGCCGTGTCCCCACATCCTGTGGGGCAAAGCTTGGTCAGTGCTTACTCTGTCAAGAAAGTGAAGGCATGGTCACCGGAACCTGACGGGAGAAACAAAATCTCCCCCTGAAACCCAAATTGACACTTGACGTCTTCTAGGCAACCCAGACATTCCTCCTCAGAAGTTGTCCTGCCAAAGCCCTGCTCCGGAAAATCAAATTATGGGGCCTGAGTCCAATCTTGGATAAGGAATTAGAAGAATTTCCTAAAGGTCAGACCAGCAGGAGGAGGTGGGGGTGGGGCTGGCTCCTGTCCTGATCCCTGGCCAGCTGTCTACCAGAGCATGGCCAGGGCTACACTGGCCCCCCATGAGGGAGGAGAGGGGCTGATGACCATTGAGACTCCTCCCAAACCCTCTGTATACTCTGCCCATCCCCATGAGGAGAAGACGGTGCCAGGAAGTGGTCCAACAGGAGTCGAGCCCAGGTCCAGGGATGCCAAAGACCACTTCCCACTGGGAGGCCACTATGGGAGTTGCCAGCACTGTCTTGCTCCCCACCTGCCAGACAGGACTTGTGGGGGCCTCATCTTTACCCTGCTGCCTCAGCTGTTGTCAGATAGTGCCCAGAGCCTCAGGGATAGCTTCTGTCCAGGCACACAGGCAATGTGCCCACTCTGGGGACAGAGCTGGAGCAGAGGCCTGGGTGTAGGGCTCACAAGGCAGAATGAGTCTACGTCCATCTGTGCCAAGGCCAGGGTCATAGTCCCTCACAGGCAGTGCTGGGCTTGGGGCACCTGGGCTGGGGATGGCCATTCTCTCTGAAGCACCAAGGAAAGATGCACTAGTGTGACTTTGTGAGAGTGAAACATTTCGTACAACCAAAAAAGCACCACGTAGAGTGGGCATGTTTTTTAAAGAAGTGACACCACAGAGCAACACATACACTGAGCTTTTTGGATGGAATGGCTCTACTTCTAGATGGTGACTCAGCACAGGATGCCAGGGTGGGGTGTGGTACCCATCACATTAGCCTCTCTACTTCTGTGCATTTGTAACTTTCCACAATAGAAAAAGAAGCCAGGCCGGACTCCATGGCTCAGCCTGTAATTCCACCACTTTGGGAAGCCAAGGTGAGTAGACTGCCTGAGTCCACAGGTTTGTCTCTACAATAAATAAAAAATTAGCCAGGCATGGTAGTGCATGCCTATAGTTCTGACTACTTGGAAGGCTGAGGCGGAAGAATCGCTGAAGTCCAGCAGGTCAAGGCAGCGGAGGCTGGGAGCGTGCCACTGCACTCCAGTCTGGGTGACAGAGTAAGACTCCACCTCAAATTAAAAAAAAAAAAGAAAAGAAAGCTATAAGAAAATCAAAAGACTATTGGCATGTTGGGATCAAGTATTTGTCATGTCCAATATCAACATGACATCCTCAGCCTATAAGGAGGTCTCAAAAATCAGTAAGAACACACTAGGAACCTAACTGGAAGTGGGTCACCCAGGAATGTGGTCGGTATCACCCAGGAATGTGGTCAGAGAAATGGTGCAAAACAAGAAGCATGGAGATGCTGGTGTGCATGCACAAACACATGTACACGCAAATACAAAAGGACATGCTTGCTTGTGCAGGTGCACTCACATGCACATGTGCATCCATGCACACATTCACAAACATGCATAGGTACTCCCACACATGCACATACTCACACACCATGCTCATACACACATACACACACGAGCATGAGCACACCTGTACACACACATATGCATACACACGCAAGTGCACATGTGCACACATGTAAACATACATTCACAGGAAACTGACTGGAAGGACCTGTATTCCGAGGTCACAGCGGTAGCTGGCTGGGCTCCCAGCTCAGCTGCTCAGGGCTCTGCAGTGCAGCACGTGCCATGGCCTGTGTGCTAGGAGGAGCAGGCACCACTGCTATAGTCAGAACCTCAGTGATAAATGGAAACAGAGGCACCTGTCCAGCTATGCGGGCAAGTGAGTATGGAGGCCAGGGGAATCTGCTCCCCACAACCCTGCCAGGGAGGTGCCTGTTCGCCCGCTCACTGGTGGGAGATCCCTAATCAGATTCAACCTGGAAATTTGATTTCCCCAGTGCAAGAGGCACCAGGCGGGACAAGACGCTATGGGTGAGCAATGGGGACACAGATCACCCCTCAGGGTCAGCCTCCTGCCCCCAGTGTGTTCACATGTCACCTGGCAGCACCTGCTGATCCCATGGGGACAACTCCCACATGCAGGGAGAACACCCTAGGGCTATCTCTTCCCAAGGGGTTCTTGCCCTGTACTAACAGGCATCTGAGGCCAGGACCAGAGCAACATTGTAAAGCCCAGGATGGTGGGAGTGCTGCTGCTTGGAGGTCCAGAGGGACTAAGGGCAGGGGGCTGATGTAGGAGGGTAGGGATCAGGTGGAGGCAGGGACACTGCTGGGGACCAGCGAGTTGGGCAGCCTGAGGTGTGGAGAGCCTGGGATCTGAGCAACCTTGGATTCTGGCAGCCTGAGCATGGTACCAGGGCTGGTGCAAAGGATTGTCAATGGCCAAACAAGCTTGTTGATTGCAGGCAGGACATGGTGGGTAGGAGGTGGGCAGGTGAATGTTGCAGCAACTGGCCCTCCTCTGTGGATGGTCAGAGCTGCTGCTGAAGCCCCCTAAAGGGTCTAGGTCTAAGATTCTCAACGGGGCAGGCTAAAGACATGTGCTTGCTGCTCCACTGGCAGCACCTCACAAGGCTCCTTGGTTCCCTGGGACCCAGCTCTCCATAAGAACACATGGAATGGGAGTGGACAGGAGTCCCCCAGGTCCCAGGCTGGGATTCAGAGTATCCCCCTAACACTCCTCCTGTGCTTAGACTCAGATCCTAGCTGCAGCTGTGGTGAAGAGTGATGCCCTGAAGGATCTGAGGTAGGGGTATGGGCAGTGAGGGCCCACCTCCTCCGGGGTCCCTGCAGCAGCTGGTCCAGGGCACCCCTAAGGTCTAGGGAGCTCAGGCATGAGGGTTATAAGGGCAGTTGACACAATATTGTCTCCCCTGCATGCTTAGCCACCCATGCCCCCAGTCATGAACAGGAAGCCTGTGGAGACACCGGGAGGGGTGCTGTCCCACCAGTGGGGTCAGTGCCAGAGGAAGTGACCAGCCTGGTCCCTCCATTGTCTCCCCAGACAGGAACCCAGCCTGCAAGGTGCCCCATGTGGCTCATCCCACCTCTCAGGGATAATAGGAACAGGGTAGTAGGGGTGTCACGAGGTCCGAAGCACCCAGTGGAGCTCTGTCCCCCACACTCTGGGGTGGGAACAGGGACCAAGGCATTCTTGAGGAGGAGTTGAGGCTCACAGCCAGGCTGGACCAGAGACAGATGGGCACAGGGTCTGGAAGCCCTGCCCTACTGATGCCCTGATGGCCCCAGCGAAGCACCACAGGGGACAGTTGTCCAGCCAGGCAGAGGGGCTGCTGCAGGGCAGGTGCAGCAGTCACCATACTGGCCTGTGTGCACGGTGCCCTCCATCTGGAACGCCCTTTCCCGCTGTAGACGGTGGGTGGACCCCTTCTTCCTGGCCCCTCTGTCACCATGGCAACATTCAGGCTTCTCCAGAGGCACAGAGCGTCTTTGTGGTGACACAAAGCTCCTTTGAGGGGCAGCAAGGGTACAGCCCCGGGAGCCTACGGCCAAAGGGCCTCTGGAGGGTGAGATGGCCCACCCCCAGCCCAGCCCGCGTCCCAGGTTGCAGAGCCAAGAAAGCTGGGGCAGGGAGAGCCTGGTGGTTAGGGGCTGGGACCCAGAGCCACCCACCCCAAGCTGCCCACGGAAGGGTCCCTGGGTGGGCAAGTTCTGTGGCCTGGGAAGCCAGGCCAAGGCTGGGCAGAGCCTCATAGTACCAAGGAGTGGCTCTCTGCAGGGGCTGGGGCTTTCCCACTCTCTCCCTATCACTTTGACAAGGAACGCGTTCTGCTCAGATAAGTGGAAAATGGCACTGACAGGGGAACCCTGCCTGGTGGGAGATGCCCGGGCAGCTCAGAGACAGTGCCCAGTGGGAGCTGGAAACAGGAAGCCCTCCACAGGGGGTTGGAGGGGTGAGTGAGGGCTGTGAGGTCAGCAGGTCCCAGGACAGGTGGTCTGGAGTCAGGTCTGCTCAGGACTGGGTGGTGTATGGGCCTTGCCCCATCTCACCATCACCTTGCTTCACAGTTCTCAGCAGCAGAACCTGTGGTAGGGTATTCCGTCTTTACCTGCCTTCCTCTGGAAGAATGCAACTGTTCGGGCTGTGTGGCCTGGAGGGAGCCTCAACCCTGGGACAGGTTTAGGCAATAGGCAACCTCATCATGGACTGGCTTTGGCTTGTTCCTGGGCCAGGGAAATAGGGCCCTAAGGACAACGTGGCTCCCAGGCACAGTGACAGGGACCCAGCGCAGACCCCCCAGCATGATTGTCCTGTCCATGCTCCAGTCCCATGTCAGGGAGGCAGAGGGGGCCAGGCCACACCCCTATCTTGCCTGGCTTGAGGGTCCCTGACCACCCTGACTCCTGCTGACCAGGCGCTTGGCAGCCCACCCTGCTTGCTGGGTGCCCTGCCGCATCCCTCCCCAGGTGACCTCAGTCTGACCCACAGCAGCTTTGCTAACTAAGCCCTGGGGTGGGGTGAGGGGCACTAGCCCTGTAGCAGCATGAAGCAGTGCTGGTCCAGAGAGTGATCCATCCTTTTGTGAGCATATCTATGTGGGTATACAGCAGTGACTGAGTCAGCAAGCACCCTGTGCCTCCCTGCGGCCCCCACTCTGCCCCCCTCCCAGCCTGCCTGCCCCACTAGCATTCTCTATCTGCTGATGCCTACGGGGATGAGGTAGGACCAATAGGGCAGCCTGGGGAGGCTGCTGTGGTAGACGGGACTATCTGGCTCCAGAAGCATCAGAGGCAGGAGTGAGTGAGAGAATAGGACATACTAACTGCAAGAATTCAGGCCTGGGCAGCAGACGAAAGAAACTGCAGCCCTGAGCATGAGGGTCCTATTGGGGCCACTGGATGCACAAGGTTCTGGGAGAGAGGAATTCAGGCCCAAGATGAAACCACTGGCACCTTCAGCCATGAAGTCAAGACATAAGACAGCTGTGAAGTCCACACCTCCCAGAAGGCGTCCCAGCTTCAGGAACAAGAACACCATGACATTCTCCTGGCTAACAACTACCCTGCACTGGAAGGGACAAGACTGGGACCTGACACTGAGAGGCAAGCCTGAGAAAGGAGGCAGCACTGCCATCCTTGAGGGATGACGACCCATCCACTGGAAGTCCCAAGACTCAGGGGAAAGGTGTTTCCCAGCATACCATTCTTTCGGTCCAGCACTCAGAGTAGGACCCACTCAGGAACTGGAGCCCACCCCATGTGCACAGGGGGCTCCAGGGCCTTTGCTCTGCTCTTGCCCCTAGCCAGCTCTGGCTGCTCCCTAGGCTCCCCAGGACAACGCTTCCCTCCCACAAGCTGAGCTAGATGCTGCAGTCTGGCCGCTCCCATCCCTCCCCTGCCTGGTAGCCAGCTCAGTTCGAATGCCCATGACAACAGGACTGCCTTTTATATGGAAACAACAAAGGGGAACGGGCCAGGGCTCCACCTCCCATACCCCCACACACCTCCCCTTCCCCCTATAGACTCTAGGCCTCCAGCATCCCGACAGGCTCCCCTCCATGTACCATGACTACCTCTGAACTAGACTGTGTCCAGGTGGTACCCTGAGGAAGGAAATGCCGACAGCATGGGGCTCTCCTCAAGACACACAGGCACAGACAACCATACCGCTATGATCTGAATGTTGGTTCGTACCCTTATATAGTTAGTGTCCTTATAACAGAGGCCCGAGGGAGTTTTTTCACCCTTCTGTCATGTGAGGACACACAGAAGGCATCACCTCTGAGGAACAGACCCTCACCAGATACTGAGTCTGCCAGAGCCTTGGTCTTAGGTTTCCAGCCTCCAGCTCCAGCATTGAGGAATAAATACCCGTTGTTTATAAATGACCTACTCTGTGGTATTTGGTTGCAGCAGCCTGAACAGATCAAGACACACACACACACACACACACACACACACACACACACACACACACAGAGAACACACATAGGGACCCACAGGACAGGCACACACAGGCAGCACACCCATCCACACTCATGTGGCTACTGCTTATTCTGCCTAGAAGATCAGTGGTAGGTGGTCTGAAAACCCTGACAGGCTCTTCAGGTGGTAGGGGACTGGTGGCTCAGCATCTGGGCAGACTAGGTTTCTATCCTGAACACACAGGTATCCCTATTGAAAGCCCTAAGGCCAGGCTGACCCCTAACATCAGTCTGCAGGAAACCCTGCCTCTGATCCCTACTGGGGGTCCTTCTGAGGCAGGTGGGAGGAACTGGGCCCACGTGGCTGTGGGGAGGAGACCACCACTGCACTCAGTGCCCAGGAAAACCTGTGGCCACGGGAGAACTCAGAATGTTGCCTTCTGTGAATCACACTTAGAACATTTATTAGTACAGATATTAGGGAACAGCTGACATGTCCCCTAAAAGGTTAAAGACAGTGTGGGGACAGACCATAATGAGAAGGAGCTGCATTTCACAATGAGAATTCTGTGGAGATTTAGAGAAAAATCCAGGAGAGGAACAAATAGCAGACAGAACCCTGCAGAAAACCCACACAGAGTGGAGGCAGGGAGCATACCTGCAAAAGCCCTTCCAGTCCTGGCAGAAAGTGACAGAAGGTGAGAGAGGAGAGAAAAGAGCCATGAGAGACAGCTCAAGGCTGAGCTTCCATAGAATGAGAATTCCCAGCAGGAGAAGGACAGCAGATGCTCTTCCAACCATAGGACAATCCTGAAGACTATCCTTCAACGGGACAGCCTCCAGTGGATGGCCAGCAGCAGAGGAAAGCCTGGACACGTACCTCTCTGGCTTTCCAATTCAGGCCCGTCCTCAGAGTGACATTTCCTTCGGCCTTGAATGCTCTGTGTCCACTTCAAGGTATAGGGAGGCCTGTCCAGCCCTGACCTGTGGCCATGCTGAAGGCTGGGTCACTCTCTCCGCCAGCTGTTCACAGGCCTACAAGGCTGGATGCTGACTGTCCACAAACACCAACTCCAGCATACGGCTGCCTGGCGCCCGTCTGTCATGGCTCAGACACTGTTTTATGATAAAGAAGAGCTGGCAGCTCTGTTAAAATAAACAAACGCCTCTCCTTCTTACTTGAGATCCTTTATAAAGTTAACCTAGCTCTGAAATTCCTGATGGAAACATCATGGTGAGGTTTCTGGACTTCTAGAGTCAAGATTCTGCCATTCTTTCCCTTAGATGGTGGCAAACTCATCTCACCTGGAGCCCTGATGACTTGGAGAAGCAGTTTTGCTTTAAGAACCACCCCCCACAAAAAGAGAAAATTTCGAGTCCATGAGGCCTGGATAATCCAAGGGGTCTTGTGCTCATACAGTCAGGATTCAAATCCAGGGGCTGCTACCACTAGAGCTAGTGAGAAGTCCATAGCCTGGGCACGAAGGCTATGCCCCATGCGGGAACAAGGCTGCTGAAGTGTAGAATCGATTTTTTCAGCAAGGGCCTGCAATTCTGAATGCATTAAGGCAACTCAGTTGTCTGTAGCAGTCCTCTGTCAGCTGCCCATGGGAGCATTTTCACTATCTCAGGAAATCCATGGATCTGTGGACTGATGACTCCAACAGATTGGGTATGAATCCAAGAAGCACAAAACAGAATCCAACCAAGCCAAATAGCAACCCACAATCAAACAAAACAGAACAAAAATCCCCACTTGTTCATTTGTTTTGGTATTTCTTTTCCTTGTACAATATTTTTTTTAGAGACAGGGTCTCACTCTGTCAACCATGCTGGAGCAAAGTGGTGTGATCATGGCTCACTGTAGCCTCAAACTCCTGGGCTCAAGAGATCTTCCTATCTCAGCCTCTTGAATAACTAGGAATACAGGCACATACTACCATACCCAGCTATTATTTTAAAATAAAAAGATTGTAACCGAATACTATAAACAATTATGTACCAACAAATTGGATAACCTAGATGAAATAGATAAATTCCTAGAAGCACACAACCTACCAAGACTGAATCATGAAGACTTTACAAAAAAAAAAAAAAGAAAGCTGAATAGACCTGTAACTAGTGAGAAGATCGAATCAGTAATCAAAAACCTCACAGCAAAGAAAAACCCAGGATCAGATGGCTTCACTGATAAATTCTACCAAATATTCAAAGAACCAACATCAGTCTTTCTGGAACTTTCCCCAAAAACTGAAGAAGAGAGAACACTTCTAAACTAATTTTATGAGGCCAGCCTTACCCTGATACCAAAGCCAGACTAAGACACTACAAGAAAATAAATCTACAGGCCAATAACCCTTATAAATATTGAAGCAAAAATTCTTAATAAAACAAAACACTAGCAAACTGAACTCAGCAGCATATAAAAAGCATTAAAAACCTAATCAAGTGGGATTTACTCCTGAAATGCAAGGATGGTTCAACATAATGATATCAATCAATGAGATACACCACAGCAATAGAAATTAAGGGGGGGGAATTATGTCAAATGATACAGGAAAGCATTTGACAAAATTCAGCACCCTTTCATGATAAACGCTCAAACTATGAAGAGAAGGAAACTGTTTTAACATGATGAAAGCTATAATTGAAAAGCCCACAGCTAATATCATGCCCAATGGTGAAAGATTGAAAACTTTTTCACTAAGATAAGGAACAAAACAAGAATGCCTGCTTTCGTCACTTCCATTCAACATAGTACTGAAAGTTCTATCCGGAACAATTAGGCAAGAAAAAGAAAAAAAAGGCATCCAAACTGGAAAGGAAGAAGTAAAATTATCTCTGTTCACAGATGGCATGATCTTATATGCAGAAAACCTTAAAGACTCTACACATTGAAAAAAAACCTATTAGACACTAAAAAGTGAAATTGGCAAAGTTGCAGGATATAAAATCAATACACAGAATCAGCTGCATTCCTACACACTAACAATGAACAAATGAAGAACTATTCTATTTATAATAAGATTAAAAAGAATAAAATACTTAGCACTAAACTTAAGAAATGTTAGATTTGTATACTAAAAACTACAAAAGTACAATAGGTAAAAATTAAAGAAGACCTAAATCAATGGAAAGACATCCTATGTTCATAGACTGAAAGATTTACTATTGTTACAATGATTAACCAAAGTGATCTACATACAAGTTCAATACAATTCCTATCAAAATCCCAATGACATTTTTGCAGAAACAGAAAAATATATAAGATTCATAATAGATCTTATAGGAGCCCAAAGAGCCAAAACAATTTTGAAAAAGAACAAAGTTGACTGAGCTTGGAGGCTCATGCCTATAATCCCAACACTTTGGGAGGCCCGGTCAATGGGCAAAGTTTCATCTATTCCCTCCTATGTAGGGAGGATGGGGTACTCATTGCCTCCCAGGAGGGAAGTAACATATCCAGGGCCCCAGAGAGGACAGAGTATGACCAGGACGCCACCTGGGCCCAACTCTCAACTGGGGCTCTCCCTGACCACTCCCCTGCCCACTGAAGCCCCAGACCTGAATGGGGCCAGGGACCAGGGTGAGACTAAGACCATCTTCCTCTTGGGCCTTATACCAGGCAGGAGGGGAGTATCTTACACTGGTAAAACCAAGGCTCAACGAGCAGAGCACATGCCTTCCCTTTCCAGTCTTCCTGATGACGTTTCTCTGGCATTTGCCAGTCTGCAGGGAGCTATTGTTTGTGACGAGACTAATTTAGTGAGTATTTATGTTTGAAGAAATAATTCCAGACATTTGTTTACCAAACCTGTGAGACAGAGGCATTGGTTAATTTTAAATTAAGGCTTTGTGCTCACAGGCTTTTATGTTTACAGAGCCAGGGTCTTCCAGTGTTGCTGGGAGTGTGCATGGGCAGGCTCCAGGGTGTGATGCAAGGAAGGAGGCCATCTGTGACTTGATGACCCAGGCTGACAGCCTCATGCCCTCTGTCCCCTGCACCTCTCACCTCCTTCTGTATCCAATCTATCTCCTGTACTCCTATCCTTCCTGTCATCTACACTCCTCCTACTTTCCCCTCATGCTGTCAGGCCTTCCAGACAGGGTCCCAGAGCCCCACCCTCACCCATGTGGCAGACTGAGAGGCCCATGCATGCTCCCAGGGGCACTGCCCATGGCCAACCCCTTTGTAGAGCTCTGCAGTTCTCATCCCTTAAAGGACTCTTGATGAGGGTGGGGGAGCTGAGGTACCTCCTGCTGTGTGCAGAGGCTCAGCTCTGAAGCCACTACCCTCATGATCAGGTCCATGGGCAACTGCTGCAGGTCTTACTGCCTCACCTGGGAAGTGATCTGTGGTAGTGCTGGCACTGCCAGGTGCCAACTCCCATCAGGACCAGGCAGGTGAAGGAAGTGCACACAGCAGGGAGATGTGGCAGGGGCAGAGGCTGAGGGGGAAGCCTCAGTACCTACTGTGTATGGTGCCTGCAGCAGGCTTCGTGAGGATAAACCCTGGCCCCAGGATGGCCCAGGATGGCCTGGGCCCATCAGCACAACACCAGGAGAAGTGTCACCTCACACATAATTGCTGGTGGATCTGGGATCCCATTCTGTAGATGAGGAACCATGGGCAGGGTGGGGGAACTGCCCTCTCAGTGGGGGTCTGTCCGCTGTACAGAGCCCAGGATGGGCTCTGTCTGCAGAAGGTCTTCTTGGCTGTCTCTCAGGAGAGGAGCTGTCGTGGGCCCTCCCCCAGGCCTTGCAGGTGTCTAATGTCCCATCAAGGATCCACTCTATTGTACACATGCCCTGCCCGCTGGGAACTCAAGGTTAAGCCCAAGGTGTTCAAATACAGAAGAGCAGTTTTGGGGATGAGAGTTCTATTGCTGTGGCCCTGGCAGTGGAGAAGAGCTAGAAACAGCCTGAATGTCCAAAATGGGATGCCTGGGGGAAGTGAGGAAGGAACCGGGCGTGTCAGAGGGGAGACAGCCCAGCACGTGGGCATCTGGGCACTGTGGGTGTGACAGCAAGAGACGAAGACAGGGTAGCACTGAAGCAATGGAATCACAACATACCTCATACTCAGAGACCACACTTGGGGAGGTGGGGAAGGTCAGACACACTGGGCTGTGGACCTGTGGCAGGCATGAGCGCTTGTTCTTTCTTTTCTGTCTTCTACTTTCTTCTATAAACAAGGGTACTTTGCTTTATTATTACTAGTTATTGTTACCTTTTTTGTAAAGCCAAGGTCTTGCTATGTTGCCCACATTGGTCTTAAAGTCCTGGGCTCAGGTGATCCTCCTGCTTCCTGAGTAGCTGGGATTACAGGAACGAACATGCCCAGCCTCACTGCTCTATTATTAAAAAATAAAGGCACCACAGTCACCCAACCTCTGCTGCTTGGTCTCTTGGTCTCCACCTGACCTTGGTCTCTTGAGTACACCTCAGGGTGGCACATCCTTGGATTGCAAGGCCTGGGGGGAGATGCTGCTTTGTGAAGGATGGGGCTTGCCCGGGCTGAGACCCCTCCACCTATGTCATCCCTGACTCTTCAATAGCCCAGGCCTCAGTTTTCCCACCTTCACACCCCAGGCACTGTGGCCAGATCCATCCCTCCAGGATGGGCCCTGGAGGTGCCCAGTACTTTCATCCAGGGCACATAGTGGCTGACAGTGAAAGCCCCAGGAAGGACAGGGCTGGTAGCCATCTCTGCAGCCTCATTATCCTGCAAAATGCAGACAGCAGCAAGTACATTCAGATGTGTGAATGGCCTGATTAGAATTTCAGGGAGAGTGAAAATATTTTGGAAAAAAAAAAAAAGTTTAACAAAAGGCATATTCGAAATACCAACTCATGTCAACCGGCAAGATACACCAGGGGAGGGGGAGGGGGTGCGGGCACCACAGGAGGGGGTGTGGTAACCACAAGGAGAGGGTTTGAGTGCCACAGGGGAGAGGGTATGGGTACCAGGGGAAAGGCGGTATGGGCATGATAGGAAGAGGGTTCAGGGGCCATGGGGGGGGTGAGTACAGGCACCCAACTTCTGTCTTTCCCAGCTGTAGAAGAGAAATGCCTTAATGACAGACTCCCCAAATTCGAGCTGCAAGGAATGTTCCCATGGGGTCATTTCCACTACACAGGACTCAGCTCAAAGAGTACGCCCTGCTGATGGCCAAGCTGGGTAGACTCAGGGAGGGGATGCACCAGAATTGCAGCTTGTGGAGACTGAGCAGGAGAACCCGAGACAGTGTACAACCAGGCCCCCCACTAGGCTGGCCCTATAGTACGAACCACACAGCCAGCCACGAGTCCTCCTGAGTAGGGACGGTAAGGTGGAGGCAACTGGCTGGCCTGTATGAGGTTCTCCAGCCATGAGGGAAAGGGTCAACCGCAACTTGCTCACCAGACCCTGAGGCTGGGACATGAATGGGAGGATGCACATAAGCCCCTGATCCAGCAGTGCCTCTGTCTTGGATCACAAGGATGCCAGAGTCACTCAGGCAAGGGACACTCCCATGTGAAAGGCCACATGAGCTCATGTCAGGAAATATGCCCCTCACCGCAGGGTGGCTGAGGGGCCGGGAGGCCTGAGGTCCCAAGAGCATCTCCAGCCTCAGTTAGCACGTGGCATCCAAGATTGGACACCCACAAAGGCCCACCACAGCTGGGACCAGGCCCTGTCCTCTCAACGGACCCAGGCACACCATGACCTGCACAGGGAGAGCTGGCCTACTTTGGACAATGCCAACTTGTGGGGTGTCCCCAGAGGCTCCAGGAGGGAAATACAATGCACATGCATCTGCAGAAACACACAAGGGATAACTGGGACTCCTGAGAACAAAGACTGATGTGAGGGGGTGCCCATCTGATCCTTTTAACACCAGCAACCACAGACTTGAGAACATGTGATGTTTCTAGCTTCCAGTGACAGAAGAGACTAGTCAAGAAATGGCTCAGAAGCAGCTGTAGAAACAAGTCACATCATCACCTTGCATTTATGTCTCAACAAATACTAACTAGGTGGTGCTGTGTCTGAATGTATCCCCCAAAGTTCACAAAGGAAACTTCACCGCCAGCACAACAGAGCTGAGAGTGGGCCTGTAAAAGGTGACTAGGCCGTGGGAGCTCTGGCTAAGTGGGCGTGAGAATAGGCATGCTGTCTCAGGTGTGGGCTCCTGACAAAGGGAGAAGTCCCCCATCCACGCTCCCCCTTTCCACTTGCCCTGCAGAGGATGCAGCAAGAAGGCCCTTGCCCAATATGGCCCCTTCACTCTGGACTTCCCTGCTCCCAGAACTGTAAGAACACAGCTCTGTTTTTTACAAGCTACCCAGTCTTGGGTCTTCTGATTGGCAGCACAAAACAGGACAGGGCAGATGGAGTCGGTCCTTGTGCAGAACCTAAGTGGGAACACCTACCAGGAGAAAAGACAGATGTGCACTTATCTGGCCACACACCAGGGAAGGCCGACTGCACAGAGGGATGCAACAACTAATGATGAGCAAGAGAGTCAACAGACTTCATCACAAAATGCAAAAAAATCTGTGAACATCAAAAGCCATCATAAACAGAAAATAAAAGGCTGAGAATAAACATGCAGCAGGCAGAGAGCTGAGTGAGGAGTTCACATCTGCAACACACAGAGACTCAGACCAGCATAGAGAAACACACCAAAACCCAAGGGAAACGTGTGGCCATACCCTCTGCAGGTGCAAGTGAGCTGACGGTGGGGGCCAGACTGGTGGCAGTCTCTGAGGGGCACCAGTGCTGACCTGGCTGCAGCAAAGAGCAGAGTAGTGGCGACCCTACCAGTTTTCTCACCTGGGCCTGGTCTCAGCACGCATCATGCCCTCAAGCCCTCCAAGCCCCTCCTTAGGTAGTCTTGCTGTGCACCACCACCTTGCAATAATCTATCGGCCACTGATTTCTGTGTGCTGCCCATCTCAGCCAGGACAGGGCTGGGCCTGATGTGGCTGTGATGCCCAGGGTCTGGCATGGGGCTCGGTGAGCTGAGCTGAGCCTGGGGAAGCCAAGGCTGTTACCATCAGCCCCTGTCCCAGTTGAGCCCTGTCTACCTCCTGGTGTAGGCAGGACCACATGCCAGTGCCCAGCAGAGCAGGCAATTTTGAGCCAGGACCCAGGTCTGCTTCAAAGACTGTGAACCAGGGCCCAGCCCAGAGCAGAGACAGCAAGAATGTCACCACTACTCTTCCAAAAACCCAAGGCAGATGTGAACAGTCAACTACCTCACTCCAAAATTCCAGACAGCAGGACACAGAGAGGGCCAGAGAGACAGGGAGGAGACCATGAGCTGGAGGCAGGGAGGAGAAAGAGGAACAGAAGAGGAATGAGCAACAGCCAGGAGAGTGGGTGTCTGGCCCACCACCCTTCTAAAGGCCCTGTTACCAGGGCTGTCATCTGGCATCTGGCTGACCAGGCCTGCCTGAAGCGTGGTGGCCTATGAAGAGAGAAGGAAAGGTGAAGCAGTCCCCTTGCCCCCTTGGTCCCCTGCCCTTAGATACCATGTCACCTGTGCCACAATCAATGTCATGTTCCAAGGCCTGTCCAGTTAGCTTTGGGTACCGCCTGAGCCTCTTTTGTCTCAACCCAAAGGCCCCGCATGGCTTATGGCTGCTCCTTGTGTGGCCTACAGTCTGAGTGGCAAGACGCTTGACCATACAATGGCCTCCCACACAGTCAGGCAACAGCAGACCTGCCTCCACCAGCCTGGCCTAGCCAGCAGCTTCCCACACCTGAGGTCCCTGGGAAAAGGCAAACAGCTGGCTATGCTGTCTCACTGACTCCATTTGCCCTGGCCTGTTTCACACTGTCTCTGTCCCAGCCCTCAGCACAGGATACTCAGGCATCTGGAGGTCAGCACCTTCCTATCACCCATACACGGCACTGGCTGTGTGGCTTCCACATTGGGCACTGAAGCCTCACTGAGAATCACAAGGCTGAGGTTAGCCAAGCCTCCCACGGACACAGAGCTCAGTTGGGAGACTACAGCCGGCCAAGCTGGGGACTGGGCCACATGGAGGAGCAAGAGTGGGCAGGGGACATACTTTAAAGCTATCACCCATCTGTAGAACAGCAGCCATCAGAGCAAAATCCTGATGGGTATGTGTAGGCAGGGCATGGAGGGTCCAGGGGAGCTGCTCAGCTCTACCCTGGCCACATCCCAAGCACCACTCCTGAGTCCTGCTGGAGTTGGCAGCTAGAAGAAACAGATGAATCCCAAGTACGGGTAGTTCCCCAGGCCACGGCCAGCACACTGGACCCAGCTGAGCTCAGAACACAGTCAGACTCCCCCACCTCAGGCCATCCGTGGCTGTGCCCACCCTCCAACCACAGAGCAGTACAGTTGCAGTATGGAAAGATTTACCACCTGGCCCTTTCAGGCGAGTTGAGTGAGCTTGGCCTTTGGGCCTGCCCTATCCTGGGGTCGGTTTGTCCCTGCAGGGTAGCCGGGGGCCACCCAGAGCCAAGTGTCAATATCAGACTGGCGTCCATGCCAAGTCAGCCAAGTGCAGACCCCATGTGTGTCCTAGTCAACACCCACCAGCAACCTGCTGGCTGACTCCAAGACAGGTTGCACCCTCATGTCAGATAGTACACTGGGGGCTGCTGTCCACACGCAGGCTGGTAACACACACAGGGGGCAGAAGGCCCCACATCCACCCCATCCAGCCCAGGGGTGGCACCTGCCTGGGGTAAAGCAGACCAAGAGCACACAGTGCCCAGGGTCATGGTGCATCCCTGTTACCCCCACCTGCTAAGCCCACCAAGACACTCTGCTGTCCCACATGAGAAGGGGACATCCCCAGGCTGAGCCCAGGCCACTCACCTGTCCTGAGGGGAGAGCAGATCAGCATGTCCTGATACCTATCATGCCAACTCCTGCAGAGAAACCAGAGGGCACAAGGTGAGGCCAACTTGGCCAGGTTAGGGTCCTGCTGGATAAAGGTATACTGGCCAGACTGTTCCCTAAGCAGGATATTGTCATCCCTGACAGCAAGGTTATCCTGTGGTGCTCCTGGCTCATAACTATACACACATATGCACCTTCTCATGCCCCACATGTCCAGGCTGCATCCTACAAGGGTGGCCACGTGTCCTCTTGAGCATCTCTATCACTGGGGACCATCCTCCAAACATGTTATTGGTCAAAGATGTAGCGAGAGAAGGATGTCTTCCCCTCCAGAAGACTGGGCATGTTTCATGATAAATGCAGGCAGGTAGGACACTCCCCAGTCCAAGGGCAGCCAGATTCAAGTCTCCTGGCCCTCACAGGGGGTTATAGCCCCGAAGAGTCTGCCTTTCTGCAGTCTTCTGTTCCCCTGCTCCCACCTGCTTCCTAGAGGAAGCCCTCCCTGGGGTCCCCCATGTCTCCTGCTGGCTTTCCCATTTCTGTGAGGTCTTGGCTAAGGGGAGTATCATAGGGGGTGGCCCAGGAGGGAGAAGCCACATTAAACTTGTGGCCACACTTCCCCAGCTGGGTCCTGATTTCTCCCAGGCATGCAGCTGGATCCCTCGTTGCCAGGACCCAGGGTGCTACTGGCAGACAAGCACCTGACCCTGGGACTATGGCTAAGTGTGACCACTTGTCAGAGACCCCAGTATAGGCACTCAAGTCTGGGGTGCTCAGATTTATGGGCTGGGGTAGGGACAAGGTGGGGCCTACACTTACATAGCCTGTAGCCCTGCCTAGGGGAAGAGAGAACTGTGGCTCCCATCTCAGGCGACAGCCCAGGATATACATTTCCTCTCATTATATCTAGGCCCGGGGATGCTGCCAAAGTGCTCATGTCATAAAAATGAAAAACAGGACAGCACAGACAGGCAGGAGAGCCAGGCCTGGGGAAGGCTGTCTCTGGGAATGTAGGTAACCAGAGCTTTCTTCCCCCAGCTCCACTGCATTTTCCAGATCCTTCTCAGCTTCTGCCCAACATTCTTTTGTGGTTGAGGTTCACTGAGGTGCTCAAGTGTGGGCCTCCCTGCCTCACAACAGCCACTTCTTCATGGAGAAGCGGATGGAGCAAGGGTGGAAGATTGGCCTGGTGTCAGGGTGGGATCATGGAGTGGAGCAGAACACCCAGGCCAGAGGCAGGAGAGAACTGAGACTGAGCCAGGCATGTGTGCACACGTGTGCATGCCCTGTGTGAGTGCGTGTGTGTGTGCATGTGTATGTGCCTAGGAGCCAGCCTCTGACACTACCCCCAAGCAGAGGGGCTGCTGCTCCTACCTGCAGCCTGAGGCTCAAGAGCCTGCTTTTGCTCTGACTGTGACATTTCTAGGACACTTCTGCTTTCAGTTTAAGCATTCACATAGGTTTTGTCCCACAGAGAATCATGTGACCTTCTTACCAGCCCTGAAAAGCACCAGCCTTTCCCTGGAGTTGCCATGTGCCATGGCCCTGCAATGCTGATTGCGACTGCCACCTTCCTGATTCCCATTGGGTACTGCGGGTAGGCCTAACACCCCATTTTACAGATGGGGAACTGGATCCAGGCCAGAAAGTGGCTGGGCCAGGATCTGAACTCAGGTCTTCCTGCCCCAGGGCCCCCCGAAAGTTGCCTACTCAGTTGGGGAAGTGTGGCCACAAGATGAATGTGGCTCCTCCCTTTCGGGCCACCCCCCATGATACTCCCCCTTAGCCAAGACTCCACAGAAATGGGAAAGCCAGCAGGAGACATGGGGGACCCCATTGAGGGCTTCCTCTAGGAAGCAGCTGTGAGCAGGGGAACAGAAGATTGCAGAAAGCAGGGTAGGGGCATAGTCAGGGTATGGGTCTCCACCCTCAGGATGCCCTTGTCACAGTGATGCCACACAGGTAGGGACAGGGCAGAGCCTCTGCAGTCAGCCTGCCAGGGGCCCTGGACAGCAGATGGACAAATGAGACTGGTAGTGAGGGCCCTCAGATGGCTGCACAAGGCAGCTCGCACAGCAGAACTGGTGATGGGATCATGACAGGAAGGTGGGGGTGCTTGACTCAGGCAGCTCCTCTGAGCACCAGTTCAAGGTCTGCTGTGCAGGCTCTGGGGTCACCTGCCTGGCTAAGGACTCAGTACCAGCAGTCTCAAGATCAAGGAATGGCCGTGATCCTTGTTGGGCTCTCTTACCCATGAGAGGATGGTCCAGGTGGGCCTACTCTTGCTGGGGCCCCCCACATCCTGCCAAACTGTCCAGACCTATTGGCTGGCCATGGGGCTTGGCCGGCCTCTGCCTATACCCCATAGGCTCGCCCCCAGCCTTGGGAAGGCCTGTGGCTCTGGCATTGCATCAGTGGCCCAACCAGAGACCTGAGGGGTCTCAGACTGGGGCATGAGGCCAGCCCAGGTTGCAAGGGCCAACCACAAAGCCAGACTGGCAGACAAGGGTCCTCGGATGGGTGCACAAGGCAGCTCCCACAGCACAAACTGCTCCAGAACTGGAGCAGGGACAATGCAGACTGGGGAGTGTTGCTCAAGGCCATGGTGGGCAATGAGGAGTGTGGGTAAGGGTCAGCAGGCCTGCCTAAGAACTTGCTCTGTGCTCCTCACAGCATGGCTTCGGCAGACTGCCACCTGCCAAGCCTCCCAGCTTCCTGCTCTGTGGGAAGGAAGTGACACTGACCACTGGAAACATGTACTTGCAGTGGCCAATGTGGTAGGCATGTGCAGTGCCCCTCGGCCACCAGGCAAGAAAGACTCGTGCTGCTCAATGACAGTGGTATCCACTATGGCAAACCCATGCACTCCTCCAGGCTGCAGCTACCCTGGGCATATTATGAGAACACACCCACTTTCACTGTGGACACTGAGGCACTGATGAGGCTTGGACCCCCAAGCAGAGGCAGGCTGGACATGGAGAGGCCAAGGAGGCTCCTGGGCACACACCTTAAGGAGGTTGTGCTTCTGGGGCTACAAGGGACAGGGCTGCATCCTTCCCTGTCCCCGTGAGCCTATGCAAACACTTATCCAGGCCCTCAGGGTTTCTCTGCCGCACCAAGCATGTGCAGGCACCCGTGCTCCAGGAACCTTTGTTCTTCTCTAGCTCCACACCCTCAACAGACAGCACAGAGGAAGCCCAGCTCTGGCCTCCTGAGCCAGGCACCTGGGGAAGGATCCCGACCATGGGGGCAGTTGGGCAGAGCTGGTCTTGCCAGTCATGGGACTCCTTCTGCCCTCTTGTGGCCACACTCAGCTTCTGGCTGCTCTGCTAGAGGCAGCAGGCCCTCAGTCCCCAGGAGCCGTAGTCAGGGTCCATGCCTGACTCAGGTTTCGGAAAGGAAAAGGTAATTCTGTAGGCCATGCAGGTCCTGATCCTGTCTCCCCCTAATCCTGGGACTCTTGCAGAGTACCCCAAGACTTCACCCTAGTGATTGTGGAAGCTAGCAGCAAAAGCATAGATGCTCTGCCCTGACTGGAGTCACAGTCAGGGAAGTCCCTAGAACCCTTTGTGGCCCACCTGGCATCCTGCAGTGCTGCCCTTGGGAACAGCCCTCCATTCCTGGATCCAACTAGAGAGTGGACCCTGCCCATCACCCCTAGCTCTACCAACTCCCTCAATGGGGACAGGCAGATAGTGGGAAGGCGGGCTAAACAGAGGGGCCTAGAGTCTGTGGCCCTGCCAGCTGTGTGCAACTCCCAGCTCATCCCAGAGGCTGGAACCCTGCTGCTACTGCCTTACCATTTTGTGAGCACCCCAAAACAGGCTCTTGTGGTGAAGGAACACAATGAACTTACCCTGAATCACTCTAGCACAAACAGGGATGAGGTGCCACCATGCTTTCACGGAGGCTTGAAGTGCAGAGAAGCACCTCTAGAGGGGTGCCAAAGCAAAATGGGGGCCGCTCAGTTCAGATGTGGTGGGGGTGGTGCCTAATTTAGCAGGACTGAGGGCCAGACCCAGTCACCCAGGAGGGACCTTAGTCAGCTGGGCCTTGCATTTTTGCTGAAAATCCCGGGAGAGCAGTTCAACCAAAAGCCTGGCAGGGGCTGGCTTGGCTGTGCTTGGCAACCCTCCTCACCAGAATGGGACTTGGGTCTCTGTGCTGAGTGAACATACTGTGCCCAGTTTGGTGCTGGGCCTTGCATTTTTGCTGAAAATCCCAGGAGAGCAGTTCAACCAAAAGCCTGGCAGGGGCTGGCTTGGCTGTGCTTGGCAACCCTCCTCACCAGAATGGGACTTGGATCTCTGTGCTGAGTGAACATACTGTGCCCAGTTTGGTGCTGGGCCCTGGTAGACCCCAGACTAGGGGTGGGGGTGGGGTGCAGATGGGATGGGGGAAGGATGGGGGAAAGGTCTATGCCTTCCCAGACACACTGCCTCCCCATGCTGTGGCTTGACCAAAGGCCTTAACCACCTGCTCAGGAACTGACCGGATGCTGGCACACTTGACAAGAGGGCTCTGACTGTCCCCTGCATCTAGCACCACCCCAGGTCCAAAGACACAGTGAGCATGAGATGGGTAGCACCTAACCTGGACAGACTAGACCTCTGACCACAGCCTGGATCATTAAGTAAAGGCAGAGAGGTTGGGGTCATGGGGATGGAGGCTCTCACCGCACTCCTGGTGCATACTCATAGGGAGGGTCCTCCTCAGGAGCGTGGGTAACTGCTTAAGGTTGTCAGAAACATTAAAAAGCCTACCCTCAGAGCTGAAACCTTTAGAGTGGTTTTCTCTGTTTCTAAATATGCCAGGGTGTACAGGGAAAGGGGAGTAGGAGTGCCTTAGTCCATTTTCAGTAGGACACATTACATGTAGGTTAGAAACGGTGAAATATTGTAATTATTTAAAATCAAATAGGAAGACCAGGGTTCTCAGGTTGCCTGCTCAGGGGCGACTGCACAGCTTAATGGCTAAGCATCACTCCAAGTGGGAAACACCTTCCTGCGTTCTGAGTGCTCGAGGGGGTGTCGGGCGTCGCGGGGAGGAGAACCAGGCCAGGGCACCCGGCAGGAATCCCGGGCGGCGCCCTGCTCACCCCTCCCCCAGCACTCCCAACCCCGCACTCCCCCGAGGCAGGAGCAGCGCGGCGCGGGGACAAACCCTGGCCGGTCCGCGCCCCTGCGCCGACCCGGGAAAGTTCCCGGCCTTGCTGCCCCTCGTGCCGCTGGAAAGTTTCCGTGGCCG
>NW_007248431.1:593320-597258 GCF_000164805.1 Carlito syrichta
CCGAGAGGTCCGGCAGCTAGCGCCGATTGGACGGGCGCTAGGAGACAGTGGCTTGCCATTGGGCCAACAGAATGTCAGTCAGGGCCGAGGACCGAGGGCCGGCACCTGCCCGAATCGCTGCGGCGCGGGCCAGACGCATGGGCATCTCCTCCCGGCCGATTCCGGGGACGTCCTCCAACCGTCGGGCCCCTAGCGGAGACTGGCCCAGCTGGTGCCCCTCCCAGCGTGGACTCCTTCTCCACCCCAGGCCGCAGGTGTCCTTGTCCAGCGCCTGCCTTTCGCTGGGTGCGCCTTCCTGTCGACATGGAATTGTGTCCCTCACATAACCCGCCAGGGAGCGCTCTGCTGCTATCCCATGTCATAGTTGGGAAATTAAGCCTCCTAGATGTTCTCACTTGCTTTAAGTGACCGGGGCTTGAATGCAGTCATCTGACTCCGGGACCTGGGGCTCCCTCGCCCTTACCGCCCCTGGGTATCCGCAGCAGGGGTGGAGGTGACGGCTGCAGGGTTTCCGAGGACAGGAAGGGACCCATTGGTAAACCAGGGATTTACTTTCCCCCATCACGCCTGAATGTGTAGACCCCTGGGCTCTCCCCACCCTGTAGGACTCTCCCTGTAGGCTGCCCTTCCTCACCACCTGGCACCGCCACGGCTTCCACCATGCTGGCATCCCATTTCCTCCACCCTATTTTGAGTCTTAAAGGAACACGGTGGGGCTTCAACCACGACTGTTGAGATTTGTGCAGGTTGCATTTCCTTGTCAGACAGAGAGCACCTTTGGTGCCACGGGGCACATGTGGGACCATAACCCTCGGCCAGCTCTACTTAACCTTGTGGTGTAGGGAAGCCAGCAGAGATGCTGCCCAGTGGTGCCTGTCTGTGGGGGAGGTCCTGAGATGGGCCCTTGGCCAGTGACCCCAGCTCATGTTTGGTCCCAAGCCTTTCCTGTGGCCCTGGGTGCACCTGAAGATGACCAGTCCCTCTGTGGGCCCCCTTCCCCAAAGCCACCAGGGAGCCACACTGTTTTTGACAGTGCCAATGGGTGGGTGGATGGGGGTTGTTGGGCAGGGGGAGATCAGACACTCCTGTCTTATCCACCCATGTTGGAATTCCATTGTGTTTGTCCAGTCCAATCATTGCTTGGTCAGAACAAAGAAAATGAAGTGGCCTGGGGCAAGAGTGTAGCACTGGCACCACCACTGGGTCCACCTGTGCCCTGGCAGCATGGCCAATTAATCCCAGCTGTCTTTCAGAGCCAGGCAGCTACTACCAATCAACTGAAGCTGGCACTTAAGGAGAAAGCCATTTGGTATCCTGGCATAGGGATGTTGCTTGCTGCTCTGGGAGAGCAGAATGAAGTATCCCTCCCTGGAACACAGGGGTTCCCACAAGCCAGGAAGCTCTTGTTCTTTGAAGCAACACCAGGGGTGACATGGATCATGTTCTGTGTGGCTGGTGATTCTGTTTCTTCCATTTAGGAGATGTAATAAGTCCAATTGTCCCCATGCATCTCTCCAAGGGTATTGGACCTGGTCCTCCTAGAGCCTCTCATGGTCCTGCACCATCCCCTCCCCACACTTGCTGACAGTGGCAAGAGGGGCTGGACAAACCTCTGCTGAAAGGGAGCAAAAGGGAAAACCATACATCACAATCAGCCCTTCATTGCCATTCCACCACCCACGAGGTTCCAGAAACCTCTCTGTCATCGAGTGGGATCTTCAGCTTCAGACAGAGGATCTGGGTGGGCAGCACCAGTCAAACAGAACTCAGGGTCACTGCCCAGCAGTCGGCCCATCAGGCTGCAGGCAGGCATCAGAAAAAGAGCAGGGGAGACCACAGGGCCCCATAGCCCACTGTCCTCTCTCATCCTCTCCACCCAGCTGCCAACCAGCTCTGTAGGGACAGCTGTGGTGCACTCAGAGCAAGCCACAGGGAGAAAAAGGTTTCAGCTGGATATCAGGGAGAATTTCCTAACAGTTGCAGGTGTTTGGAAACCAAAAGAGTGGCCTCAGGCCTTCCTGTCTGAGGACACATGCAATTAGAAGTGGAATGGCAGTGAGGTTCTTGAAGATCCAAGATCCCAGGTTTCAGGTACCCACCCCAGACCCATTCTGTCTGTTCTTGCCTGCTCCCTGGAGCCATATGTCATCCAGGCTGGAATGAGTCATGGTGAGAGAACATCAGAGTGTCTGGTCCTGCTTAGGCTAGCTGGAAAGAGTACAACTAACTGGGGATGGGACTAGCTCAGGGCCACAGAGACAGGGGGCTGTGGCCTCAACCAGTGACAGGGTGTGAATCATCATCTGACATGTTACTGACTCCCTCTTTGTGGGCAAAGGGAAAGCTTGGTCCATCCATGCTCCACTGTGAGGTATGTGGCCTAGTGCTTTGGGGCAGACTACTCCGCAGCTCCTTCCCCCTACCTCAGAACACAGTCATCACCCCAAACCACAGATCCTGCTTGGCCACCACTATTGCCTTTTGGCCCTTTGAACCACATGGTCTGGTTACTCAAAGGGAAATCACTGGCACTAGCCCAACACAATTCTGTTGTCAGATGGTGTCTGACTGGGTCTGCCACCTGCTGGAGTCCCTGTGTGGAGTCCTTGGTTTCCTCAAACACAGATGACATGGCAAAAGAGTAGGGCAGAATGGGCCTGCACATGGTCCAAGTTAGACTTTCGCCTTGCTGATCACTAGCCAGGCCCTGAGTACATTTTCTGCAGCGTGTCAGAGATGAGGTTAGGATCGGGGTGCCCAGGTACTTAACGCAGGGCTGTGCAGCTAATCTAGCCACTACCACTTGCCACTTCAGCCACAGTTTTTTACTTCAACTGAGTGACTTCACTGCTCCAAGGCCCAATACTCACATCTATAAAGCAGGGTGAATAACAACTTAGGACCCATATATTGGTTTAGAGTGCTTAGCACACGACATCCTTAATGTCATCCTTGTTATAGTTTTCTGAGAGCTCACTTTGGGGCAGGACCTGTGAAAGGCCCCAACCAGCCACAAGGAACTCGCCCCCTCCAAAGGCTAAGCCTAGGCGTGGCCCCCACCTAAAATGGCGCTCCCGCCTAAGAAGGTGCCCGGACAAACTAACATGGTGGCTCGGACAAGGCCTTCCGGGTTCTTCTTCCACAACAAAGCCCACCGTTCCCGCGCCTGCGAAAGCCCCTGCCAATCCCAAAAATACCTCACCTACCGACCAATAGGTAATCGACAGGTTGCTTTAAATTTCTATAAAACCTGCCACACCCCTGCCTCCATGCTGCAATCTGATTCTCAGGTTCTGTAGCCACTGCGCTCACCCCCATTAAATCTCTTGGCCTTAAAGGGTGTTGAGTCTCACTGAGCGCCACCATCTTTCAACCTGAGCCTTGAATTCTCTCCAACTTTCCCTCACACAGATCCAGGCGCAGTCCAGAGGCCAGTGGTGGAAGGGGACCCAGTAAATGCCTCTGTCCTGTTGGGAGGGTCCTAGTAAGTGCCCACATGTTCATCTAGCACTGTTCAAGCTGGACCAGCCCCTCATCCTTGGGGCCTAGATCCAGATGTGGACTCAAAGGCTTAGGTGACTGGGGATGATGGGTAGGGTGTAGGGCTGGAATGCCTGGTCCAAGGTCTCCCACTCTATCCTTGGGAGTGGCAGGGACATGAAGGGATGAGGGGAGACCTGGGGGCCGTAAAGTGAATGAGGGATATCCAGGACAGAGGTTGGCCAGATCCAGAGGTCGGGGTTGGGTGGACAGGATGGGGAGACCAGGACCCAGCCTGAGGGGCGGGTCTAGAAGTGGATTTCTGTAGCTCTTTCGGGGAGGGCCTCAGTGTGGGAGGTGACATGGTGTCGTGGGCTTACGACAGGGGAGGCCGCGACCTCCCAGATCGCCCGCAAGGGCCGGCAGCCAAGGAGACGCCAGTGCAGCCTGGAGGTTTG
>NW_007248431.1:597463-603091 GCF_000164805.1 Carlito syrichta
GGCGGGGTTAGGCAGCTCGAGGGCGGGAGATGGCCGCACCTCCTCCCCCTACTTCAATTTTCCCTTTCTGAGGCGTGGATGGACTTGAGCAGCTGGGTCCGGGAAGGCCAGATAACCCTGGCCAATGGAAACGCCCGCGGGTGACTGGAGGTGTCTCCCACGGGTTGCGGGCACTGGCAGGCGGGACGAGACTCGCCGCGGGAGGCCGAGAGCGGCGGGCGGGGGCTGTGTGGTCACCGCCAGGTGGGGGCCTGCGGCCTGGACCAGCGTGGGGACAGCTCTGGAGCGGAGTCCTGCCGCCGGTCCCTGCGGCCTGTGCGGGGCAGTGGGTGACAGGTGATGGCCTCTGAGTGGACAGCAAGTGCTGGGTCATCCCTGCGCCTGATTGCGCCTTTCTGGGTAACTCGGTACTCAGACTCCGCCTTCCCTGGTCCCCCCAGAGTGCAGAGGTGGGGCTGGCAAGGCTGCATTCTGGCCAGACTCTGCAGCAGCCTGAGCCTTGCCTTTTTCCTTTTGGGGAGGACCACAGAGGACCCCTTGCTGAAACTCCTTCCTGGCCCCCAGCATGTCTCCTGTGTTCCCTAGCTTGCTGTTGGGCTGTCAGCTTTAGAATGAGCCTTCTGCACTCTGACAAGTTCCTGGGGCTCAGGCCCCCTTCCTCCACCGGAATGTCACATGCCCAGTGCTGGCCAAGCCTGTGGTGCGGCTCTGGACCTGCTGACCACGGTTTTGCTGGCACTCTGGGCTCAGAGCCTGCTCCATGAGGCAGATGTGATGGCAGCTGTGGAGGTGGCTGGGTAGCCCTTCGGGAGGCTTTATCTCATTTGCACAGTAGTCTTCAGGCAACGTTTTTTGGGCAAGCATTTGTGAGCCTAACCCTGTTCACAAAAGAAAACTCAAGCTGAGGGGGCGGATGGTGTCCACAGGGTCGTTGAGAGCCAGGGCCAATTCCCAGTGCCTCTCCAAGGACTGATCTGTTGTGTGGGGTGGGGGCAGCTGGAGTGGGTGACCATGTTGTCTGATGCACACAACAGTCACCCTGCCAGGGTCCCAGCACTTTGGTGGGACATGGTGGGGTGCTCCAGTGCCCCCACCCCGCTGGACCCCTATAGCATAGGTCCCCATCCCACAGCTTCGTTTTACTTACATGTCCTCAGACGGCAGGTCCCTTAGACTGAGCCCTCACCTGCTCCCATATGTGTTGACAACAGCTCTTCCCTGAATTAAAGTGACCACCACCTCTACACAGGTTGCCCAGCCCCTGTACTTTCCTGGTATCTTGACTTGTGGGTAATCACATGTAGTTTTGTGAGAACTTGGCCACACCTGGGTTCTGCACCAGAAGATGAGCTCTGAGGATACCCTGGTGCCCACCCAAGGGTGCTGCTTCTGAGAATTTTCATGGAGAGATGAGAGGCTTCTTGGGTTCCCTGGAGTAGATCTGGAGAGAAATGGCCCAGGACAGGGAGCCAGGAAGACTCCTAGAAGGAGGGCCATACTTGTCACTGATACTACAGATGTGTGAGGAGCAGGATTCATCCTTGGAGATGTGTCCATCAGTGCATGATGGGAGCATGGCCGATTCTGGCGTTTGTTGGTCCCAACCACAGGGTTTGGTGATGGAGCCCGTGAATACAAGGTCACCCTAGAATGACTCAGCTGCCCTTTGAGGTGATCAGTGCTAAACTTCCTTTCTTAGGATGCTAAAGCAGTGTATGCATGCTTACAAATGAGAAAGGCTGGCACTGCCTCCGGCAGCTGGCCACCATGTGCCTGCTGATGTCCGGGAGGTGCCCTGTCAGGGTCTCCAGGCCATGCTGACTTAGTCCCAGCCTTCATTCTCTCCATGGGACTACTAGGAATGCCCCCTTTTCTGTTTTTCTAGCCACTCAAACCACAGGGGCCACTGTGAGGCTAGGCTTGTCCCAAGCTTGTGGGACTAAGAGTTTCTGCCATCAGGGCTGGGGGGCAGGGCTGTCCTATGTCCAGAGCCTTTGGTCTTCTTACCATGCCCCTTGTTTGTGTGGCTCTGTTGAACTGTGAAGAGATGAGGCTGCTCTGGCCTGGGACTGAATTATGCCCTCAAAGCATTGTGAAGATCTGGGGAGAGCATGTCACTGGAGGAAATGTGTCCTGGTAAATGTCATTTAGTAGCTGGCATGAGAAAGCATGGCTTGGTGAGCTCTGGCTAAGATGGGAGAAGGGCAGAACACCACAGTAGGCCAGCCTCAAGCAGGGCTTCCCAGTGTCAGGGCTTTCTCAGCCAAGGCCCCAGAACAGTGACACTGTGTTCCCATGTGTGTTTACCTCCTCTGCTGGCAGCCGCCAGGAGCCATGTCACATGTCTGTGTCTGTCCTGTCCTTTGAAAAGAGCAGCTCGAGCTTTTAAGCTCCGCCCCAGGGCTGCCACAGTTAAGAGGGACAGTATGTGGGGTGGGTGCCATGAGGGGTGGGGAATTGTGTGGGTGGGCACCATGCAAGGTGGGCACCATGCAGTTGGGGAATCATGTAGGGTGGACACCATGCAGGGTGACAACATGTGGGTGGGGAATCATGCAGGTAGGCACCATGTGGAGTGGGCAGCATGTAGGTGGGGAATTGTGCAGGGTGGGCAGCATGTGGGTGGGGAATTGTGCAGATGGATACTGTGCAGGATAGACACTGTGTGGGTGGGGAATCTTGCAGTTGAGGAATCATACAGTGGGCAGCATGTGAGTGGGGAATCGTGTGGGTAGGCAGCAGTCAGGGTGGGTAACGTGGGTAGGAAACCATGTGGGCAGGTACCATGTGGAGTGGGAGCACACGGTGGGGAATCATGCAGATGTACACCATACAGTTGAAGAATCATGTGGTGGACACCATGAGGGTGGGCAGCGTGTGGGTGGGGAATCATGTAGGGTAGACACCGTGCAGAGTGGGCAGTATGTGGGTGGGGGAAATCATGTGGGATGGACACCATGCAGGTGGGGAGTCATGCAGGTGAGGGATCATGCTAGATGAGCACCATGCAGGTTAGACAGCATACAAGTGGGAATGGTGTAGGGTGGACACTGTGTGGGTGAGGAATCATGTGGATGAGGAATTGTGCCTGGAGGGTACCATGCAGGGTGGGCAGCATACGAGTGGCAAATCATATGGTGTGGGCACTGTGCGGGTGGGAAGCATGTGAGTGGAGAAATCATGTGGAGTGGGTACCATGCAGGTGGGAAATTGTGCAGGGTGGACATTGTGTGGAGTGGACACCATGTGGGTGGGTAATCGTGCAGGTGAGGAATGGAACCTGACTGCTCAACCTTGCCATGCTAGCTCTCTTGAGGCAGAGGTTGAGTGGACAGGGTGGATGAGTGGGCTGTGTGTGAGAGGGATTGGGGCTGGTGTTCCTTGGTGCAGACTCTGGAGGAGGTAGTGCTGGTTTGTGTGGACTGGGCAGCTGGCACAGGCAGAGTTGGTGCATGAAGCCCATTAGCAGTGATAGGGTCCGGAGCATGAATGAGGGTGGCCTGCAGATGGGCTCAGCGACGCCTCTCCAGGTTCCACCATTCCCTGCCTGCCCTGTCCCCCCAGGGGGATCCTCCACTGTACAGTGCCCTGTCAGCATGGCCCTTGGCCCCCCATGCCTCCCCATGGGCTTCTGTGAGGTCTCTCCCCACCTTCTTCCTCACCCACCTGCCACTGTGACAGACACCGAGGGTAGGGAGGCAGATCCTTTCAGTGCTGGACAGTGGGCTGGGGACCCATCTATCAGGGTGCCAGATCTCATCCCCACGTGGCCTTTACCTGAGTCACCACTGCTGTTGCTGTGTGCTCTTGGCACATGGCCCTGATCCATCCTTGGACAGGCCTGTCCATCTCGCTGTCATTTTCTTGTCATACTCACTGTACAGGGTGAGACTTGGGGCTCAACTGAAGAGCTTTGTCCTTCTCAAAGAGAGAGGTTAGCCTGTTTCCACTTGGCTCTTAGGCTCAGTGGTCCTTCTGGGTCTGCCAAGAAGACAGGGAAGTAGGACGGATCTCAGGCTGGAGAGGGGCTTCTAGAGAGGGATAGGTTTCAGAAGCAGGCAGTGGACAGAGAACAGCACTTGTGAGATTCTCAAAAGTGTGCCATCAGACAGCCAGCATGCCAGGAGAGCACCTGTCCTCTGCAGACAATATTGCACATTATGAATACATGTGCCAAGTTCAGGTTGCTTTCTTCCTGCTTTGCAGTTACCAGGTGGACCAGGGGGATGCAAGCCTGCTTCTAGGGAGACTTCCACTGGCATTCTTGGAGGACAGGGAGCTTTGGCTACAATGTGAAGAGGGCTCTTTCTTCCTGTTCACACCTCACAGCTCCTTCTGGCCAGGTTCAGGGGCTGGAGTGCCAAGAGACTCTGGGAGTATGTGGAAAGGCTGGAGATTTCCTTCCCAGAAAGGGCCTGTGCTGTGTTTCTGCCAAGGCTGGCAGGATTTGTGGTCACACAGTGAGCTCACAGTGACTGTCCCCTTCACCTCCTTGGTGGGCTCTGCAAAGGCCATGCCAGGTCCTGAGCAGGTTTGTTGCCAGGCCTCTCCTCACAGAGGTTGTCCCTGGGCATTCACTGTAGCTCAGGCTGGAAGTAAGATGGGGTTCTTGGCTGTGCCTGCTCACCTGACCAGAGATGTGGCACCTACTGTGGGGGTGAGTATTGACTGGCATGGAAGGTCAAGGCCTGCCTTTGTCATCAGGTCTATGTAAGAGGAACTCAACTTTCCTTGAACAAGTGCAGACACATGGGTCCAAGCATCCATTGCATGTCTGCCAGGACCCTGTGTGCCCTGGGAGGCACAGGTGTCGGTGGTTGCTATGCCTGAGTGGAACACAAGCACCCTACATGCCCCTGTGACTTTTCAATAGAGTTCACGAGAAGGACTCCCTGTAAGCAATTGCTTTAAAACAAAAAAGGATGTTGCTTACAATACCCAGTCACAAGAAGACTTCCTGCCTGGTTCCCTGTGGTGGGTCCCAGGGTGACCTTTACCCCTCACAGAGCCCCTGCCCAGACAGCCCTACTGGGAACCTGGGCAGGTGGACTGGGCAGGGTGGTTGTGATTCAGCTTGGGTCTGGCCCAGGTGGGCAGCCCACAGTCAGAAGCAAGTTCTAGCAACAGGGAGTCTTCCTGGCCCTTTAGGGGCCTCCAGTGTGCCATCTTGCTAGGGCGTAGAGACAGGCAGCAGAGCAGCCTGCAAAGTATGGGGCCAGGGATGGGCCCCGGGGTATGTGGTGAAGTCAACAGCTTGTAGCTTTCAAGAATAAAGGGAAGCAGAAGGGCTCGAGTACATCAAGAGGGATGATGCCATGGTGTGGCCTCAGCCTGGAGTGCACACCCCTCTGAGCCACTGTGACGGTGCTGTCCAAGACCATCCTCAGGTTGAGAGACTTGCTAGGACCACAGAGCTCACAAAGGCCGCTGTATTCATGGGTACAGTTTATTTCAGGGAAAGGGTATGGATTAAAATCAGCAACAGGGCCGGGCTCGGTGGCTCAGCCTGTAATCCCGCGCTTTGGGAGGCCGAGGTGAGTGAATTGCCTGAACCCGCGGGTTCGAGACCTGCCTGGGCAACTTGGCAAGACCTCATCTCTACAATAAATCAAAAAAATTAGCCAGGCA
>NW_007248431.1:603111-608934 GCF_000164805.1 Carlito syrichta
CCTGTAGTTCCAGCTACTTGGAAGGCTGAGGCAGAAGGATCGCCGGAGCCCAGCAGGTCGAGGCTGCCGTGGCCGGGAGCAGCCACTGCACTCCAGTCTGAGCGACAGAGTGAGACTCCAACTCAAAAATTAAAAATAAAAAATAAAATAAATAAAATGAAATCAGCAACAGAAAAAGTGCAGAAGGCAGAGTCCAGGAGAGACCAGGTGTGAGCTTGGTGGATTGGAGTGTGGATAGTGCCTAATTCTCCAGCATCAACGTGTGACAGTGTACACAGCCTGTGCCAACAAGGAAGCTCCCTCGAGCCTTGTGTCCAGGTTTATAGTGGGGGCCAGTTATGTCAGCAAGACTGGCCTTAGTCTCCAGTTCCTCCAGAGGGTGAGCTGATACCACATGGCCCAATACCCACCATAAGTCACCTTGTCACTGTAGATGATCTGGTATTACTCAAGGCCAGGTTAAGAAGCACACTCTGACCAGACAGGACACTTGAAGGGCTTAGGGGTGACCTCCTGGGCACTGGGCAAGGATGCAACTTTGGGATGTGCGGGCTGTAGAGAGCTCTGGCTTACAGAGCTAGCCTTGCATTGCACACACAGTCACCTTCAACTGGCCTGGCTGCAGGTGAGAGGACTCAACAGAGGTGCACACTCGACTTGGTGAAGACCTCCCTCCCCTAGTGGACTCAGTGCTTCCTTGGCTCTTGTTGGGCAGGCCAAGAACCCAGCAAGAGTCCACGGTGCTGTCCAAGACCACCTACGGCTAATTTTTTGATTTATTGTAGAGATGAGGCCTCAACAAGTTGCCCAAGCTGGTCTTGAACCCGTGGGCTCAGGCAATTCTCTCACCTTAGCCTCTCAAAGTGTTGGGATTACAGGCATGAGCCACTGTGCCAGGCCAAGTGTAGTTTTTATTTATTTATATTATTTATTTATTTTTTGAGTTGGAGTCTCACTCCAATGCCCAGACTGGAGTACAGTGGCACACTCACGGCCACCCCAGTGTTGACATGCTGGGCTCTGGTGATCCTTCGCCTCAGCATCCCAAATAGCTGGAACTACAGGCACGTGCTACCACACCTGGCTAATATTTGATTTATTGTAAAGAAAAGGTCTTGCCAAGTTGCCCAAGCTGGTCTCGAACCCACCAGCTCAGGGAATTCACTTGCCTTGGCCTCCCAAAGTGCTGGGATTATAGGCTGAGCCCCCGAGCCCAGCCCAAGTGTGGTTTTTAGAAAAAGCTATAGCTTGGCAAAGCTCGTGAACATTACTGGAGCTCCTGGTCCAGTAATGAGGGAGCAGACACGTGGGCATGAGGTGTGACCTCATCCATAGGCAACTGCGGGCACCTGCCTGGTCTGAATCACAGTCCCTGGGTGAGGGAACTTGATGTAGTCTCAGACTGCTGCTAGGTGCTTTCAGAGAGAACGTGCTTCCAGGTGCAACTTTCCTGTTCTTGGTAGGACTCCATGCTGGTCCCTGGTCATTTCCAGAAAAGTGTGGTTTTTATTTATTTTATTTTTTCGAGTCAAAGTCTCACTCTGTAACCCAGGCTGGAGGGCAGCGGCATGCTCACAGCCACCTCAGCCTCGACCTGCTGGGCTCAGGTGATCCTTCTGCCTCAGCCTTCCAACTAGCTGGAACTACAGACATGCACCACCACACCCGGCTAATTTTTTCATTTATTGTAGAGATGAGGTCTCATCAAGTTGCCCAGGCTGGTCTCGAACCTGTGGGCTCAGGCAATCCTTTCACCTCGGCCTCCCAAAGTGCTGGGATTATAGGCGTGAACCACCGTGCCCTGCCAAGTGTGGTTTTTTAAAAAAGAGTTATAGCTTGGCAAAGCTCTTGGACATCAGCTTTTAACATGATATCTTGGTTGTGACAAAGATTTCCTGGTCATCGTGTATAGCGAAGTGCAGTCTGTGTGATCATGGGATGTGTCATTGTGAGGAAGCCACATGAGGCGGCACCATGGTGTGGAGTGTCAGCAATCATAGCCCTGACTGTTGCAGACTAGCCCCTTTCTTTGCAGAGCAGCCCAGGCCACAGTAAGAATTTACTTGGTATGGTGGGGCCGGCTATATTTCCACCTAACTGGGAGTCTGAGGCAGGAGGATTGCTAGAGCCCAGGATGTCGAAGCTGCAGCGAGCTCTGATCACACCACTGCACTCTAACCTGGGTGACAGAGCAAGACCCTGTCTCTTAGGGGAAAAAAAAGAATCCTTCCAGGGATCACACTGAGCATGAAGTGGTGTGCTTTCCCCAGCTGTGGTGGGAAGGACACATCTGTTCTCATCCTGGCTCAGGAATCTCATCACCATGCCATACCACCATACCATGCCATGCTGCATTGGCATCGTGGGCAGGTGGCAGAATGTCACTTCATCACCATGTCATGCCACCTCACAGGCCCTGCTTTTGGTCCCCGTGTGTGGTTCCCCCCAACTGCTGCCCACACAGGCCCCCTTTGGCCTGGGCTGCACACTGGACTCTTCCATCCCTGTGAGCCTGGCAAGGACTAGCCCTACCCCTGTGTTGTGCCAGTTGCCTTTAAGGTGGTGCCCCCAGTGGGACCACACGTGGCCACAGTGATCTCTATGGCCAGGAGGCAGCCGGCTGCCCCATTGCTGGCTTTCCCAGGGCTTCTCCTACCCTGGGGAGGGTGAAGCAGGGCACCAGGGCCCCTGCAGGAGGCAAGCCAGCTTCCAGGTGTTTCCATGATGTGGCTGGACAGAGCGGCTCATGGATCATTGCAGATGAACTGATCCAGATTCAGTGTTGGGGGCTTCCTACACCTTGAGGGAGGGAGCGCAGGGTCCAGGAGACCACTTGATCCCAGCACCTCACGTGTCCTCTTGGGGTGACTGGCTCACTGCTCCTTTACCCTGAGTCCAGCCAACAGGCACCCCTCTGGGGGCTGCCAGGCCCACCTTGCCTGTCTCCACCATGTGACCTGGGACTGTTGGTGAGATGGCATCATACCTGTGCAGCATGCAGCATGGGAAGGGCTCCTTGGTGCCTCTCACCCACCCGGGGAGCCTGGCTCTGTGGCACTACCTCATTTGGATGGGGGCTCTCCCTCTCTCCCTCATTACCTGTGTTCCCCTGCTGCTCTCCCTGTTGCCATGAGGCTGGATGATGGGATGGGAGAGGGCCTTACACCTGGAGAGAATGGGCATGTGGCTGTCCCACAGTAGGCAGCACACCGGGTGCTGTGTGCAGGTGGTGCCTGGTGCAAGACATGGAAGTGGGTGTGGCTGGTTACAGATGTTCAGACACGGCCATGCCACACCCTGAGGCCCAAGGACGAGGCTTCTGGCTGAACCCTGAGCCCTCCTGCCTACCCCCTCCCTAAGCTGTTCCCTCTCTGGTCTGGTCCTGGTCTCCTAGACCCTGGGAGCACTCCCAGAATCCTGCATGGTGTGACCACTCTGTGGTTGTCTCGGGTTGCTGAAAACATGCAAAGACTCCTCCAGGGCTTGGCTCATGTGCCGAGCCCAGGCAGGAGTGGGGACAGGTGGGAGCGTCATTGGGAGAGTGAGGCATGGTTCTTCCTGGACGCCACCCCCTTCAGCATACTTGACCAGCTCAAGCATCCAGGAGGGTGAGCTATGTGTGGCAAAGGGATGTTCCTGAGAAGCCCAGCCTTGCCTGTGGCACAGGACCTGCTGAAGCCCCTTCCTGCTCTGCTGGCCACAGAAGCCATGGGATGTGGCCCTGAGTGGCCAAGCAGGCCTAGGGGAAGTGTAAAAAGGGCCCTCGTCTTTTCCCTGTTGGTGATCCCAGCCACCTGACCCACGATGTGGTGACTGGGAGGATGGGACCATGTCCAAGGCTCATTCTCAGAGCAGGTGTGAGAAGGTGGCTGCAGGAAGGTGTTACAGAGGATTTCCCCAGATCTGGAGAGGTGTTTGAACACTGTGGTGGGCTGTGGAGGGGGCATGCTAGACCTATGAGGACCTGCAGGGATTTGCCAAGGGAGCCCAGGGGCCTCAGCAAGGAAGGTGCCAAGGAGGAGAAGTGAGGTTTGGGGGGCTTGCTAGCCACAGCTGGGGGAGCTGATGGGCAGCGGACCTGGCTCGAGTGGGGGGTGAGGGACTGGAGAGAAAGGCAGTTCCTGATGGTCCCCTCCCCAGGGGCTGGCTTTCCTCTGGTCTTTCCCTCCCAATGACCACGTCATCGCCAAGGCCGCAACCCTGGGCTCGGTGCCTACACTTCCTGTGCCAGGCTGCTGGAGAAGCATCTGTGGCCTTCCCTTGGGCATGGAGCCCTCCCTGCTGCTGCTGTCTGAAGAACTAGTCTACTTTCCCTGGGCTGGCTAGAATGGCAGGGTCCTGCAGCTGAAGTGAGGACTCTTTCTGTGTGGCCTGTGTATATCAGTGGCCTCACCAGCGGCTGGGCATGCAGCCCAGGTTGGCCAAAGCTGAGAGTGCTGGTCTCCTCCTCAGACACCCCAGAGTGACACATTTCTGGTGGACAGCCCTTGGAAGGGCCCTCGTCATGGTGGGCCTTGGGCAGCCTCAGGCTCTGGGCCCATGGGATTCTGACAGGGACATATCTGGGGTTCTCATATCTGGAGGGATCAGCTCCCCTGGGGTGAGGGTACCTGCACCTTCAGGCTATATGGCGGGTGCTGGAATCCCTATCAGCAGCCCCCAGCAGTGGACATCTGGGCCCTGAGGCCCCACACTGTGTCCTGGATGATTCTACTGACCCAGTCATCAGCTGCATCTGATCTGCTCCTGCATCCATGGCTGGGCCCTCACGTGTGATTGCTGCAGCTGTTGTTCTAAGCATCGTCCCAAGAGCTCTCCATAGTGCTTTGTGGCCTGGTTTGCTCCTTGTCATTACCTTTCCCTGCAGAGTTTCCAAGTGGTCTTTGTTCCTGTGGTCAGATGCAGTGAGGTTCTCAGTGTGTGGGCCTCTGTGGGCTCCTGTCTGTGGTGTGTGCTGCCCTCTGGACTCCTCTTGTTTGATGCCTTTGGTCTCTGAAGAATGACTGTGACATGTCCTCAAGGATTGGGATGGAGATGTCTTCCTCTGGAGAGTGCTTTGCTCTGTTGCTGCAGGTGTCTGGGGCACCACCAGCACAGGAGGTTGTTGGGAGCTGGCCGTGGAGGCCTTCCTGAGTGTTAGGGATCCAGGCGGGCTGCGGACCTTGAGACCACCAGGCTGGTTCAGGAGCTGAAGGCCCATTCCCTCCTCCTTTCTTTGTTGTTTTGCATTACCCACTGGCAGGGACTTTTATGATCTAAGCATGATGTTCTGAGAATATGACAGGCATGGCTGACTCTAGAGATCCAGTGTTCCCGTT
Organism: Carlito syrichta; assembly: GCF_000164805.1. Taxonomy (NCBI): domain Eukaryota; kingdom Metazoa; phylum Chordata; class Mammalia; order Primates; family Tarsiidae; genus Carlito; species Carlito syrichta. Next base: position 608,430 of record NW_007248431.1, read on the forward strand.
TCTCACAGACTGTGGTTTCGGCTTTAAACTTAACACAGTTCAAACTCAGATCACATTTGGGAGCCTTATACATAATACAAGCTTCTTTATAAGTATTAAAAAATATATTTATAAAATTAGTATATACATTTAGAGGGCTGTTTCCAGCGTTAGATGGTATAGATTATTATCTAGAGTTACCAGAAATGGCCCAGCACAAACTTTGGGCTGGGCCACATTCTTTAGGAACTGGTTTAAGCCATAATTAAGAGTTGTTTATAGTACAGGTAAAATTAGCACAGATAAGAAAGGTATTAGGATTGTAGTCAGTTATATTACTTTTGAGGAATATAAACCAAGCATGAAGAACAGTGAGATAACTTTGGGATTGTCCTTCCTCATTCCTAGGGAAACGCCTGGTGGGTAGGGGATGCCCCTCACCTACCTGGCTTTGTGTTCACGTGAAAGTCTTGTGATTTGATTGGGATTGTCCTTCCTCATGCTTAAGGAAACGCCTGGTGGGTGG